>NW_010358465.1:0-77483 GCF_000414095.1 Morus notabilis | reverse complement strand
TTTGTTTGATTGCTTACTTTCCTAACGCTTTTTTTTATTTGCTAATCATTTCTTGTTCAATTTAACACTTCCTTGTGGGATCGACCGTTCAAATTGTACTACAATTGACCGCTTGTTTTTGTACACGTTTGGGCGTAATCAACTGGTTCGATGCTTGGCTAATTTGTTGTCATTTTTGTCCCCACTGTTGTCGTTTGTATGTGTTTCTATTACATCCGATGTTGTCGTTTGGTCATGGTTGTCGTTTCCGTTGCATCCCCTGTTGCCGTATGTAGTCGCCTGATGTCGTTTATACCTTACCTAGCTGTTTTCCCGTGTTGTCGTTTTGGCTCTCGTGTTGCCGTTTATATGGCTTATTGCATCTCCTTTTTCGGTGTATTGGCTAATTTGTTGCCGTTTTTACCTGAGCCTATTGCATCCCCTGTTATTGTATTGGTTAATCTGTTGCCAATTTTACCTGAGCCTATTGCATCCCTGGTTGTTGTATTGGCTTCCCTGATGCCGGTTTTACCTTACCTTATGGCCGGTCCTATTGTGGCATTGGCTCTGTTGTTGCCGTTTTTACCTTACCTTATGGCCGGTCCTATTGTGGCATTGGCTCTGCTGTTGCCGTTTTTACCTTATCTTATGGCCGGTCCTATTGTGGCATTGGCTCTGTTGTTACCGTTTTTACATTATCTTATGGCCGGTCCTATTATGGCATTGGCTCTGCTGTTGCCGTTTTTACCTTACCTTGTGGCCGGTCCTATTGTGACATTGGCTCTGCTGTTGCCGTTTTTACCTTACCTTATGGCCGGTTCTATTGTGGCATTGGTACTGCTGTTGCCATTTTTACGTTAGCCTATGGCCTCTCATATTGTTGTTATTGTTTCTGATGCTGCCGTTGTTACCTTAGCTTATGTATCTCCTATTGTGGTATGTTTCTGCTGTGGCCTTTTGTACCTTAGCCTATAGCATCCACTGTGGATGTATTGCCACTTCTATTGGTGTATTGCCTCCCCTCTGCTCGTATCGCACATGACCACTTTACAAACAGGTAATGGTGGCTATGATGAAATTGGTCCAAAATTAGAACACTCGTCGTAGCAACGTCCTGTAGGTAATGTGAAACTTTAGTTACCGCTTCAGTGGAACTTATAGAGGGCCTCTGAAGCATGGCAGCTACGTCTCTCCTACTTATAAGGATGATGCTCTGAGTGTTATTGCGATTAATTAGCCACAAATTTTCTGAGCTAGTTATAACATTCCCTCACTTGTAACGTGTAAAAACCAGGTAATAGGAATGGTTAATGGCCGTGATGTTTCGAAAGAGCAGTTGAGCCATTTATAACAATGTCTCGTTTTAAGAGTGACACAAATAACTGACTCACGCGCATGGACGTTCCTCTTGTGCGTTGTTACACTGCTTTCTTTGCTATTTTAGATGCCGAGAGGGAAAGCCGACGATGAAGCCACTCTACACTAGACTGAAAAACAGAAAGAGGAGTTACTTATGCGGCTCGCTGCCTACAATCATACTGGCAACGGCCGGAAGCCTGATTTGAAAACATGGGAGGATTGGACGAATCAACTTCAAGAGTTCTTTAAGGATCAAGTCACTCATGCGAAAGTGCAGCAAATGTAAGTTCATCTCAAGGCCAAGTTTGACCATGAGCTTACATTACGCAATAACACAGGCCTTGGCTGGGACCCTGTTACTGGTGCTGTGACTTGCACGGATGAATATTGGGAAGATTTTGCCAAGGTAAAATGTCTAAACAATTGTTCTTTGGGTATTCAGTTCTTGCAAACATTTTGTGAATGTCATTTTGTTTGCTTATTCATATGCAGAACAAGAAATGGGCAAAATCAACAAAGAATCAGCCTCTTAAAAACTGGGAGTTGTACTATGAGGCCTTTGGTGGTACGAGGGCAACTGGGGCACTTGAGAAGGGATTGGACAATCCAACAAACAATGAGGAGGGTCTAGTACACGTCTCCGACGAAGAAGGGGCGACATCTGATGAGGGTGGCAGCGAAGATGGTTTCATCGCATCCATGCGGGCCGGTTTGAACAATGCAGCTAGAGGTCTCAACATTGCGTCATCCTCCAAAGCGATCGGCAAGAAACCAGGCAAGTCCTCACGTAAGGTAATATGTGATCCTATAGCGAGGGATTTAATTGGCCGGCTTGTCTCTTCTATAGAAAGCAAGCATAGTAGTCGCACTAAAAGCTCTAGTGTGAATCAGGCTGCGCCTATTGTTGATCTGCAGGACCAATGCCAGGGCATTGTCAGGGAAATGGCGCTTGACGATGAAACCGCAATTACGTTTTTGGAGGCCATTGCTTGGTGCCCACATATGCAGAAGCTGTTTGTGGGAATGAGCGGTAATCAGCGTAACCTCTTCGTGACAAGAACAATCAGTACGTCACGGACTCAAGCACATGGACCTTTCTCAAACCCCCATGCCTCTACGGGGACACAGTTTATGCCGCCACCATTTCAGAGCTTCATGTCCCAACCCACCAACTATATGCAACCGGCGAGCTTCTTTGGCCAACAACCTACCAACAATATGTCACGTCCCCCAAACTTTGGGGGACAACAACCAGCCCCACCATTTCCTACAAATCCCCACCCCTACAATCCCCAACAACCGGCCGCGTATAATCCCCAAACACCATACTACATGCCTCGTTTTCCGCCGTAACCAGGACACTATGGTGGCGAAGGCAGTCCGGACCAGCTTTGACGTTGAACGAATACTGTTTTCACTATTGTCTGTATTCGTACAATTGAACATCATTTGTCATTTTTAGATTTTAACATGGTATTTGAGTAAAGGTTGTTTATTTATGTTTATTTATGTTTAATACGGCCATGCGGATGTTATATTGTCTATGGATATTGAGTTGTATTGTCTAAGGATATTACCGTGGCATTTGTAGTCATCTTTACTTGCGGGTGAGATAATCATTTCATATATATTCGTCTATTCTTCTTTCATTATGCATGTCTCACAGGTAGCAATGTGGAATGCAGGTCCCTCAAACCACGTTCCTCAAAACGGTGGTAGTGACGACTCAGATGACGATTATGAGATTGCGACAGTAGCAGTAGTTTTGTGGTATTACTACACATACATAGAAAGACCATTGCCTCAACCAAGGCATACCTTTGCCCTCACAGGTATAATGTGTGTTCAATACCTACTTGATGGACATGAGGACGTTATTAGGTCGAAGATTAGAATGGGAAGTGATTGTTTTAAGCGTTTTTGTACGTTGCTTAAGCTTAAAGGGCTTTTAAGACCGACTAGGAACATGAATGTGCACGAGCAACTTTTTATTTTCCTATACGTTGTTTGTCAAAGTTCAAACAACAGGGAGTCACAAGATCAATGGCAGCATTCCGGTGCTACCATTTCAAAGTATTTCCATGCTATTTTGAAAGCGTTGTATGAGCTCCATTTTGACTTTCTTACACCGCCAAACTTTAACATTGTCGATCCCGTCGTAGCCGTGCGTGGAAACAAGTATCTGCCATGGTTTCAGGTAATTTCCCGTCACTTATTACTCTATGAGATAAATGTGTTGGTATGTGTTGATGCTTATGGTAATTATTTATTACGTAGAATTGTATTGGCGCTCTTGATGGTACTCATGTTCCGGTTGTTCCACCCGCTGCAAATGCTGAGGCATGGAGAAATAGGAAGGGGTTCTTATCTCAGAATGTATTAGGAGTGTGTTCGTTCGACATGAGGTTCACCTACATGTTGGCTGGATGGGAGGGCTCTGCCCATGACGCACGTGTGCTTGCATCCGCCACAGAAACGAGGGAAAAAAATTTCCCTACGCCACCAGAAGGTATGTGTACGCTTGATCTTCCATTCAGTTTTGAAAACTACACGTTTGTGCTTCCATGTGGATCTAATACATTCCAAGTTATATCTTCTAACCGTTACAACAGGTAAATATTACCTCGTCGACTCTGGGTACGCAAACACTGATTGTTTCCCGGCACCGTACCGGGGGAGCACTTACCACCTTCAAGAGTATCGGGCAAGGCGGGGTCGGCCCCAAACGCCGAAGGAGTTATTTTACTACACACATTCTTCACTCAGAAACTGTATCGAGCGTACATTCGGTGTCTGGAAAGCCATGTTTCGTATTCTTAAGTGCATTAATAACTACCCGATACAGACACAAATAGATATTCCACTTGTTTGTGCCATTTTACATAACTTCATACACATGTACAACCACAACGATGATCTACTTACCCAATACATGAGAGACGCCGTTTCGGTAGCAGAAATTGATCCACTCAACACAGAACAGGATGTGAATCAGAATCACAACCCTGATCGAGGAACGCGACAACAGCAAAACCGTTCTAACAAACGACAAATGCATGTTTTGAGGGATGAAATTACTGATAGTATGTGGGCTGCATATGAAAACAACCGGCGGTGAAAGGTTAGTTTTTATGTATTTGTTTTAATGGCTTTATAATTGCCCGCACATTGTTATATATATATATATCTATATATATGTTTATATTAGCTATACATAGGCGTGGATGATTACACTGCCATCATTTGTTCATTGCGTCCTACTCATTTTCTCTCCAGGTTTGATGTTGTTTTTTGCTCACCTCTGCCGTACAGCAAGCCATGTTTATTGTCAAGTTGTGTAATGCTGAGGAATTTTTTCTGTACTTAATTTGAGCTGGCCATTTGTCTTATGGCTTGCAAGACTATTAATGACTTATGTAGATACAGAAAATCAATATAAATCCAATGCAATATTATGTAAGTGGTGAGTTTGATTTGTGTAAAGTGAACACAAAACTCAAGTTATAAATGTCACATCAATCTCTTACTAAACATGCAACTCAAATTTCACATTACAACTCCAATTAAAAATAACTCAAGTTCACTTTTTCTACTCAAATCATAAAATTGGAGTTAGTGAAGTGAACGGGCCCTATAAATTATAAATATACTAAAAGGAAGGAGAGAATCCCTGTTCATCCACACCGGAGACGTTTGATTCATGGATTAGAATCATGAGATTAGAACTATTTTCGATTTACATGTATTTTTTATGAGAGAAAACACTGTAGCGAATCATGAACTATGATTCGAATCGGGGTACGAATCCCCCAACCAAACAACCCCTTAGAGTCCGTTTGGTACCTAAATTCGTTTCCTAATTCAAATCATGGTTCGTGATTCGCTACAGTATTTTCTCTCACAAAAAATACACGTAAATCGAAAATGATTCTAATCACATGGTTTGAATTCATGAACCAAACGCCACCTTATTTTATTGTAAGTAGGGCTGTTCATGGGTTGGATTGGTGCGGGGTAGGACTTTTTTTTCCCCGCCCCAAAGGGTGCGGGTTGCATATATTTGGCCCCAACGATGTTAGAAAAATTTCACAACCTAACGATGTTCGGGTTGGGTTGGGGCGGTGTGGGGTGGCTTGGGTGATCGGTTTCAACATTCAAAAAATCAAAGACTTAAAGTTCAATATAATATTCAAACTTCATCATTAAATAGAAATAGCAACCATCCTTATCAGTCCGGCGAGAGAGCACCGGAGAAAATGGGCAAGACGGCGGCCGAAAGGACTGAGCAATGAGGAGAGAGTTATGAGGGGGTTCACGGGAGGGGAAGAAGAGGGAAAACTGAAAAGAAAGAGGCAAGAAGAGGGGGTTCACGGGAGGGGAGACCGAGAATGAGATTGTGAACCCTAATGTTAGCGAGCCTAGGGTAGAACTTGGGCAGTTCGGCTTGGGTCGAAAGCTTGGGGGTATGTTGTGCGGGTTGGGTTGGGGATTGCAGGTTGTTATGGGCCCAACCCGCAATCCGCCCAAAACACTTCGGGCCAGAGGTATAATGAGCCGCAAATTTAAAAATAATGTTGCGGGTTGCTTTTTTCGACTTGGGTTGGGGCGGGGTGGGTTGGGTTTGCGGGTTGTTCGGGTTTATAAACAACCCTAATTGTAAGTTATTTTTATTTCATCGATTAGAGTTTAAAATTTAAATTTTGTTACAATAAAATCTTTCAAAATTAATTATATTTAATTTTTTTATTACAGTAAATTTTTTTACATAAAATTATATATAAATTTGAATTAAAAATTCAAATCATAATTTGTACAGTGCCCGAACGATTTTGTCCTTTTCCAATTTGTTCTCTTCATGTTATTGGTTTTTTTTTTTTGCTTTTCCTTTTTCTTCATTTGGTTTTTTTCCCCTTTTTTTCCCTCTCGTTTGCGCCTCTTTCTTTCTTTCTTTTCTTCTTCCGCTCTGGTTCTTTTCGCTCCCTCCGTCTTCTTAGGAATCCTGCATTTTTTGCTTTGGCGTCATTTGGTTGGAGAAATTTGGGGATTTTATGTATTTTTCCTTTATTTGTTTGCTCGGTTTGGTTTGGTCTCAAATTTGGGGCTTTCGTTTTTCCTTCTTTCTAGGTTCCTTTGATGCTTTGATTTCTGACTTACATTTGATTTTGTTTCTGTTCTTCCTGCATGCCTCTCTAATTTCTCTCCATCTGTCTGGATTTGTATCTTTTCTGCTCCTTTTTTCTTTTCTTTTTTTTTTAATTTAAAAAGGGGCTTTTGGGTTCTGATTGTTTCCTGTTGATTGATTTTGGTTGGAATCTTGCATTTGCTACTTTTTGTTCTCATTTTCGTCTCATTTGGGTTGAAAATTTGAGGCATTTTATGGATTTTTTCTTTGTTCGTTCTTTTCCTCTGATTTGGTCAGAAATTTGGGGCTTTTATATCTTTTTCTTCCACGTTCCTTGGCTGCTTCGATTTGTGATTTATATCTGATTTTCTTGCAGTTCTTAGTGCAGACCTCCCTAATTTTTCTTCATTGCTTATGATTTTGTTCCAGTGCATGTTTTTCCCTTACTTTTCTTCGCTTTTTCTTATTTGTTTTCTCCCTCTACCTTTTTTTAGATAATAGGCTTGCCAATATCTAATGCAATTTCCTGATGAGTAATGCATGTTGTTTTATTGATTTAGGTCCTTCATCCTCTGCTTTCATGGATTTTTTCCCGCAGAGGTCTGTCTGCATGGCTGGAATTTTTCTTGGCTGGTTTTATGCCGCGTATGGGTAATCCCAGATTGTTTTTGTTTCATTTATTGACATGCTGAGTTGTGCTCCCTATGTTGCTGATTTGTCTTGCTAGCTTCGTCATTTGCTCTCGTTTCACTGCAAAAATATTAAATGATTTGGCAATTGTCTCAAATTGTGGCAATTTTGGTTCCCTGGTTTTTGTCCCTTTTTTTCCCTTATTATTTTTCTCCCTCTCTTTCCCCCCCTTTTCTCTTACAATAACTACGGTGTTGGTTTTATGATTTAATTAACAAATTTAAATTTTTTGCCCTATGTAAACCGACTATGCCCTGTTACATGTTGTGCTATTATGGGTTACTCACTGTTCACACTTGCCTTTTCCTTTCTTATTTATGAAGACTATTGCTTTGGATCGATTTATTTTGTTTCTCCTGTCCCTTTCTCTTGCTCTCGCCAGTTTTTCTCCTCTGTTTACTGCTTCGTTATGATCATTTATTGTTCTGCTCCTTTACTCTTCTATCTTTGACTGTCTATCTTTATCTTTGTTTCATCTCTGATCATTTACTCCTTCATTCCATCTTTCATCATTTATTGCCATGTTTTCCTATTTCTGTATTTCTGACCATCTCTGAGTTTTCCTGATTTGCTGGTATTTCACAATTAAAGCAGTGTTTGGAGCGTTTCTGTATTTGAATCAGAAGTTAGTTATATATATATTACTTTTGTTTTTTCGGTTTCTTATGATATCTTCTTTATGATATTAATTTATATTCAATCCCTCATATTTTTCCATTGACTATTTAAGTCATTATTTCTTTATTTATATAATATATTCCTTTTCATTCTTATTTCTTCATTTTTCTGTTTTATTGTGAATGATTCACTTGGAATTATTTCCTGTTCGTAGAGCCTTATTCTACTATACATAATAAAGTGTGATAATAGTGTTGCTTTTAAATTTTTCCCCTCTTTTGTTTCCCATTTTTCCCCGTCCTGTCCTTTTGTGTTGCTGACTTGATGGTCCCTGTGCTGTTTAAGTTTTCATTTGTTATTGTTTTATTCTTGTTTTGGCCTCAGATTGAGTCATTTCATACAAATGGAACTCTACCTTCCTATTTGTTTCCCAATTTATTCAAGTTTTTTTCATTCACCTGGTAATCTTTGGACAACATCGTATTTTAGTCTGCTTCTCCCATTTCCCCTAACACACAAATCATAATTAGTATGGCGGGTATAACATCCTATTAATCTTCATACTTTTGTGCAGTTGCCCATAGCAGGCAGCCACTAAATTGCCATAGATATATAAGTTTGTGTGCCCATCATACATTGTTGAAAACACTGAATGTCTGAGCCATCATTGCCAAATAAGAATATTATGATATTGCTGTCATATGAGCTTCTTTTAGCTCCTTTTACTGATTTGGTCATTTGTCCATTCATTTGCTTCTCTATGTATGGATATTTCCTATTATTTAATACCTTATATTGTTATATTCCAGTTTTATTACTCTTCTTCAACCATTTCTTTCGGCATCCTATTTCTTTGTTTATTTACTTATTCATATGTCTGTATTTGGTCGGATTCTTTATTATTTAATGCCTTATGTGTTTATTGTTGTTCCCTTTACTGTTATTCGCACTTGCTTCATTCATATTCGGTCTTTCATGCCCAAAACATATAAATATCTATTTTTTATATGTTTTTAGGATGTAAATAGAATATTGTAACATAATGAAGTCGCATATTCTTTGACCTCTATAGCCATGATGATTTATTCAGGATGTGTATAAATGATATAAATAGATGTTAAAACGATTACATGCGATCGTGAAGTAAGATAAAACATAATGTACATAGTATTCTAATGACATTTCTCATCTTCAAAGTTTATTGTAGTTATCATCATCATGTAAAATAACTAACAAAAATATTCTAACATTCATGTTTCATTAATTCTTTCTTCCCCCCCCCCCTCTTTTGCTTTGCTTATTTATTATTTCATTTTTTACTTATTTATTTGTATTTTTCAGGTTCACTATCATTTCCTACCTCATATTGATATTGTTGTATCTTTTACTATCATCTGCACATGCTTCGTTGATATTCAGGTTAAGGAATTATATTTATAGCATTTGAGGTATCATTAACAACTCTTATCCATAAATTTTTAATCATTGCTACTGATACTGAATGTGGCAAGTTGCTGTGGCAATGTTAACGTCTACTATCTATCGCTTCTTATCCTTATTGAGATATTACCAATCAAAAGAACTGCTAAAAACTTTTTCTTATTGTTAGAAAATATATAGGAAATTACAAATATAAATTTACTATGTCTCTTGCTTTGCAAATCAGTGATTACAACATATTGACCTTTTGTTGCCTTCCTTTTTCAGTCACATGCACGTACATGTAGTTCGCCGTAGTATATTTTAGTTTCGACGATTTCTCTTTTCTTAATATATATATATATATATAGACTATTGTGGCGATGATGATAACCAATTTTCACATGTTCAATCCTACATAATTTCTCCAAAAACTGCTCTCAATATCTTCCTCTTCCCTTCTCACTCTATCTACTTTCTTTCATTAAAACTTTTGACTTATTTATTTGTCCTCCTCTTTAACTATTCCAATATCTCTATCTTCTATTTTCCTATTGTTATACTGTGATTTTCCCCCTCTATTGTCATTGTCTTATAAAAAGACAAAAAACCAGCTTATTCAACACATTCTAAATATATAGATAGACAATTAATATTTAATGCCCATCATCATCCAATTTACAATTCACTATTCATTATTCATCCACATTTAGCTGACAACAAATAATGCGAAAAAATAACAGTCCTGCATCTTTTTTCCTTCTCATTTTCACATCTGAGCAACCAGCTTCTTCACTTTCTTATGCACTTGGCTCTGGTCATACTGTTTTATCTCTGTCCTTTTGTTCTTTATTTGCGCTTTGCCCGTTCCTTATGGCTATTTTATGGGGTATGGAACTCTGTCTTTTTGTTGTTTGCTTACTGTTTCGCCATTCCTGTTGCCTATTCCATCGCTATCCAAACTTACTTCCCATTTCTTTCTCCATTTACATCTACTTTGCTTCTTTTGCTTCCTTTTTGTCCCCCTTCTTCTTCCCCGTCCCTCTGCTCCTTTAGGCAGCTCCACTTTTCTTCATTGATCTTTGTTTTGTCATTCTTTCCCACACATAAAAAAATTTCCCCTCTGTACTTCTTTCCTTAACTCAGCAGGTGGTTTTGGATAAATTTATATTTTACTCTTGTCAACTATTTTATCTGATATATAATTGACGATATATGCACTGAATAATAATGCCTGACTAATGTTTGTGCCTTTGTGCAGTTACCTATAGTAGGCAGCCAAAAACTGATTACAAATATATAAGTTCATTCATTCGTCATATATTGTTGAAAATATTAAATATCTAAGCCACTCTTACTATATAAAAATATTGCAATACTTATGTATTAGAATCTTTTTTACCCTCTGTTTTACTTATTTACGTTTCCCTTTATTCAATCACTTATTCATTTATACTTCCTTCAAGTCCCTCTCATTTAATCACTCATCTTTTTATTGTCATATCCTTTACCTTCAACTACTAGAACCTAACATGATTTCCTTCTATAATTGTTCTTGCTTTGTAACTTGTTTTACTTAGTATACTCTCCCCTATTTATTTTACTAATTCAATCATCATTTTTTTTTTCCTTCTTCATGTTACTAACTTATTTATTTATTTATTCATTTATTTATTTATTCATTTATGTTTTGCCAGATTCTTTATTCCCTTCTCTATGTTGTTTATAAATTTTGTACAGCTACATTTTATTATAAGACCTGTTTAATCTGTTTGTTCATTTATAAAGGAAGCTGAGAATATGCAGATTTATAGATCAGTTTATTTATTTACATATTTTTTGTTCATTAATCCAATGTACTCACCATTATTATTGTATTAATTCACTTTGTTTGTAATTATGTTTGGCTATGTAACATTTTTCATTCTTATACATATTCTAATACTATTTGCTTTATCCAAATATATAAAAATATCAACATACAGGGATATAGCCACAAATTTGTTCTTTTATGTGTTCTTTAGTAATACATTTAACTGATAAATTACCATTATCTTATTAATTCTCTTTATAAAATATTGCTAGATGGCTTAATTCTAGAATGAACTATAACTATAATTTAATTTTAGAACGAATTATAAATGTAGTTACACAAAGTCTATACAAGATTACAACAAAACACTGTACAAAGTAAATAAATATTTACAAATTACAATAATAGAATTTAATTTGAAGCAGAATGATCGTCTTGAAAATTAAAAGTTAATTTATTAAATTCGTCATCCATTACTGGCTTGCCGATGAAATTGTATCATGTAAGCGTTGGTCGGAACGATCCCAATCCTTGATGTACACCAAAATTTCAACAATATTCTGTTGCAATGCGTTTCTCTGTTCTTTAAGTATTCGGCCGGTTATACTGAATGTTTGTTCGACTGCAACAGTGGAGACTGGGATCGAAAAAATATCCATTGCCAGTCGAGTTAGGATCGGTCAAGTTAATGCCCGTGCCCTCCACCACTGAACCAAATCAAACATTTCACTATTATCTACAACTATGCCCTCACTCAGGTACGCCATTAACTCGTTGAAGCCGTCGTTGTTGCCGCCACCTCTTAATGAAGATCCACTCTTAAATTCTTCTTGACCTTGACTCGTTGTCGTCATCTTCTTCTTCTTCTTAGACATCCCGAAAACATTCAAGAATAAATGCGGATTGTCGTCTCGTTGTTACGGTTGTTCTACACAAGGTGTGTTTTTAAACCTACTTTCATAAGAGCTATAGAGATAATATTTTTTCCTTTACAATAGGAAATTGGTCAGTAGTGTCGATATCTAAAAAGTCACATAAGTTATCTAATCCACTTTTTAAACCATATCATTTTAATCTAGGGCCGAAAATAACACCGAAACCATACAACATTGGTAATTTAGATCAATATTTTTTAAACTTCTTCTCCATAGAAGCGATAGGAAGTCATAAAACCTCGTGTGTCTTAAATTCACTAAATAAAATAAACATTCTTAAAAGTTCTCCTAACACTAATGGTGACGTTGGGTAATAAGTTCCACTAAGCTTTAAAGTAACTTCGTGAAATCTACCTAAAAAATTAAAACAAGAGTTCGGCAATTTGTCAATCAGTTTCATCTATAAATCCTGGTCCTAACAACCTGCATTAGCACTTCACTAGCACTAGCACTTCCGCTTGCCTATCCTCCACGCCCACCACCATTACGTCCACGACATCTGGTACGTCCACCAAGGCTCGGATTTACAGTTTCCTCAGCAACTCTTTCTGTAGTTTGCGATTCCTGCGTTTGAAAAACATTAAGAAATTGTCCTTCTTCGATGTTGAATTGGGCATTGATTAGTGCATGAAAATGCACCATAAATACTGCTTTTGATTTATAAAATATTAAAATATTTAAGCTTTAATTAAATAATTCTATTATTTTAATTCATAATATTTTTAATTGGAATTTGTCTAGTTTTTACGTAATTATTTACAGATAAAAAGCAGTGGAGAAACTACACAAGAAAAGCCATGAAAGCCATATTTTCAGCCAATCCGAGCCACATAAGCCGAGCCAATCAGAGAGAGCCACGCCTTCCTTCAGCCAAGCTGATTTCCGCGTTCCCCACTCCAATTCGTGCGTGTCACCTACACGTAGGACTCGCAGGAAGCACGTCTCATGCACGCGCGATCTCCAGCGCGTTCCAAACCAAGCTCCCGTAGGTCCCGCGCCTACTCAGTGCCAGCTAACCGCCCATTCTGCATGCGCCACGTGTCTCAGTGGGACCCCATCTATCGGCCAGCATCACCTCCACTCTGACCGCGCTAGCACACGCCAACCACTCCGAGCGTGACACATGGCGAATTGACTCCATCCTTCCAATTGCGTTGTGACACGTGTCCCCTTAGTGCTGAATCTGAAATTTTTTTCCCAAAAATCAGAGCAAATTACCGGATTCCTTCCCCAAATTAAATATATAATTTCTCTTAATTTATGTGTAATTTTATTTTGTTTCATTTTTCTTTATAATTTTCTATTTTTATTGTTTGTTTCCTTATTTGACAGGCAACCTCTAAACACTATAAATAAGGGGGTTAGCCTAAGGTTTTAGAGGGCTTTTAATATTCAGTTTTCTGTCGTCTTGCTGTCAGTTTCATATTTTCTCTCTAGAACTTGTGAGAATGTTTTGCAAGCTAGGCTAGAGTTCTTTTGGTGAGGTTAGAGATGAACTTTTGTGAGTGACCCAATTCGGGTTTTTGATTCATTGTGCTGTAAACTTCAACATCCGAATGAATTAAATCTCATCTATTTTTCTTTTACTTTTCAAAATATTGTGTGCTAATTTTTATATAAGTTCAGTCACTCTTTTGTTACGTAATTTTGTCACGCATTGTTTTGTTATGCAAATTATTTTACAAATTGTCTTTTACTGTAATATTGTCAATTTGATATATTGTCGATTTTGGATAACTTGTAATAATAATATTTTCAGAGACAATATAGAGATTTAATTTATTCGATCATTTTATTTTGTGAATCAAAACTTGAATTGGTGAACGAAACATTAGGGATTCTCGACACCTTACCGCTTTTATTACTGAATTTCTTCCACACAAATCTTATCTTATCTTTATTTGCAACAAAGTCTACAAAAACTCTTTTTTTTCATTTATTCACTTGTTATTTATTTTTCTCTAACGCTCTTATTTTGTTAATCTTTCTTGTTATTTTGTTATCTTTCTGTGGATACGACCGCCCTTCTGTGCTTCAATTAACCGCTTGTGAACATCACTTTTGGGCGTTAATCAAATTTTGGCGCCGTTGCCGGGGACTATTCATTGAGCCAAGAGCTATAGTTTTTCCTGGGAGCACTCTCGGTGGTTACAATTTACGTTACTATATAGTTATTTTCTTTTGCTTTGATTAAAAATAATAAAAAAACAAAAAAAATTAAAAAAAAATTAAAAAATTAAAAAAAAGCCACTTTGGGTGAATGCATCGGTATGGAGATGAGCTAGGGAGATTTGCTCAACGTCCAGACCTAGAAACCCCTAGTGAAATTTTATCCGACTCGTCTTCTACGCCTTCGTCTTCACACTCGTCGTTGGAATTCACATTTGAAAATCTATTCGCAATGGCACAACACGAGGAAGTTCAACAGAGGATGTTGCAAGATTACCTACACCCAATGCGAACTGTCACCCCATCTTGCATCATGTTCCCACCGAATGCACCACCTACGCATTTCAAGCCGGGCATGATTGCACTTATCCCAACTTTTTACGGGTTAAAGAACGAAAACCCATATGTACACATTCGGGAGTTTGAAGAGGTGGTGGCCACCTTTCACAGCCGTGCTGAGGCCGCAAACACCGTCAGATGGAAGTTTTTCCCTTTCTCTTTGAAGGACAAGGCCAAAAGCTGGCTATATTCTATTAGGCCCAAGTCTATTGGTACGTGGGAAGAAATGACGACAACATTCTTTAACAAGTATTTCCCACACCACAAGACCAACAATTTGAAATGACAGATCTCGAATTTTACTCAAAAGGAAATGAAACTCTCTATAAAGCTTGGGAGCATTTTAAAGATCTGTTAAATCTGTGTTCCCACCATGGATATGAAAGTTGGCGCCTCGTAAGCTATTTCTACGATGGACTCACAATCCGAGAGCGCCAATTTATTGAGATGATGTGCAATGAATGCGCAGTTCTTCTTATAGGTAGTAATAATGATGCAATTTCGGAAGATGCAACGGCAAAAATTATTTCATTATTTGATCTGACTTTTGTGATTATTGCATTCTAAAGATATGTTTTTCATTTCCGCCGTGGCCATAAATGAAAAAGAGATTATCTCTTCCACAATGTAATGATTCTAAAATTTGTTGGTAAATAAGTTGTTGTTGATTATTTAAATTTTGTACTAATTTAGTGTTTTCTTCTTTTAATTTATTTATGTCATGATTAAGTTATTCTCTTAAAAGTTTATTGTTTAGGTCCTCCATTAGTGATCCAGTAGGAAGGGGTAAATTAAAATGTGTTAAACTCGATGAGTTTATATTTAATAATTTTTCTAATTCATAAAATACAAAATTACATAGTTCGATTTCAGGTATTTGAAAGTTTAGATTATTAAATAGGACTTTGATTTTGTATAAGATATCATCTGTCATAAGTTTTCAATGTGTGTCAAGTAATTTTTTTGGATTATTTACGTTACAAAATAATAAAATAATGATTGATAAAACCGTCGTAATTGGGTTGCTATTGACCATAATAAGGCTTCTAATATGGATTCATCCCATTATTTGTCATCTCATAATAAGCCTAGTGCGTAACATGCTGCTTGAGTATGTTGTATTTTCAATTGTTTGAAGAGCTCCATAACTTGTTTTTGCTCTTTGATGGTTTAGTAATAATTTTAGATAGTACAATTCTCCGGAGCTTGGATGGACGTGGAAAGTACGCCCAATTGTATGTCTTGTTTGTCTAGGGGACCAATATATATTTTTTATTTCAAACATATTTAGTGGAAATTTTGTATAAGTTAGCTATCTAGCATCAATATCACGTTTATTTATTTCCATCCATTCAGTGAAAGTTGTTTTGTCAATACATGGTTGCCTTATTATATTATTTGGGTGCTGATTTGAGTGAAATGTTATATTTTATATTTTTGGTAAATGTATTGAAAGTCTTTGGACAGCCGGGTTTCTATGATGTATTGAGAATTCATATAGTTGCCACATTGCCTTGTATGGTGTTATATATCTACAATTAATATAATTTTTTATTTCATCTATTTGTTGGTATGTAGCTTCTCTTGTATTTTCTATACATATATTGTCTTCTATAACTGCTCTTATTCTATCTGGTCATTTTGTTAGGTATTTAAATAAATATTTTATAAGCATAGATTGTGAACAAACTTCTACATTGATATGGGCATGAAATTTTAAACATAGGTCTTTATTGTAAGGAACCACAAATCTATTATCTAATTTAATATTTTCTTTTTCTACATAAAAAGTTGTATTTCTGCGTCTATAATTGAGAAGTCCATTTTCCTCAATTGTTGTTTCATTTATTAATTATTTTGGGAATTTTTTTGAACATTTTGAATTTTTTATACATGGAGAGTTTATTTTAGCTATGTCACATGGTCCATGTATCATAAATTCAGCTACGATATTATACTCTAATGAATTGTGGTTAGGATCAGGTATTTCTGCAGAAATGAATTTGTCTATTTGTGATGGTTCGCGTAGTTTTTCATCGTGATGCAGCCAAAACAGGAAATGACAATGTGGCAGACCTCGTTTTTAAAATTTCACAACATATAAATCAAGAAAATTAAAAATAAATTTACTTTAATTTTTATTTATCATAAGAAATAATAGGTAATTTTTATTTCCTATTGATAAAGAAAAATAAAGTTTAAGAAGGTAAGCAAACCTGCTATAATTGTTCCAAATATTTTTTCATCTTTGATGACGAATAAAACATGTTCTAATTTCATTTTAAAAATTCTTGTAATAATATATGGTTTATCTTCAGGTCTTTGTCCATGCATTTTTGTTAGAGCTCTAGTAATCTCAGGCCATTTCGGATTGCATGTAAATGTTATGAATAATTTTAGATTTTGATAATGCCTACAAATTGACATTGCATCTTGATAATTTTGAATCATATATCTAGGGCTTCCAGTATGACTGGAAGGAAGAATAATTCTTTTTCCTATTGCTTGTGCATTGGTATCTCCTCTAATAATAGCATCTTGAATTCCTTGATAAATTTTAGACCATAAATTTTTTTTTTATTTTTTCTGATATAATCTAAACGATCTTCTTCTACAAAAGTATATGCACCAACTACATATTGCTAGAATAGTCTACCAGTCCGAAAAAGAGTATTGCCTTGTATTTTGCATTCTTGTAGTTGATAGCAATAGAATTCTCTCATGGAAATTCTTTTTCTTGTGGATTTGTTGGTTGGACTCTTTATATTATATTTTAAATCTATTCTGTAAGTATCTTTCTCGTAAGGAAATAATAAAGGATATTGAAGAGCCATGTAACATAGATGTAAATTTGTAATTCTTTCTAAATTATTTATTCTATCTTGGATTATAATGTCTCTTCCTTGTTCGTATTCACCAATGTCTCCAACTATTAGACCACCAATGTCGTCTGAGGCAGGTAATTCATACCGGTTGCTATCTGTGTTTCTTCGTCATGTAAGTCTCAGTTTCATGTTGTTGATATCTATCTCTTATCATTCGAAAACGTTTGACTAATTTGTTTGTATTATTAAGCATTTTGATCAAATTTTTAGTTATAAATTGAATTAAAGTTTTATATTGATCATCAATTGAGAATGATGTTGCTATTCGATTTTCAATTTCGCTTTTTGTGTCATAGACATAAAGTTGTGCAAATTTTGGATGGTTATTATCTATTAGTAATAAAGATCCTATGAGATGATGTATTTGTCCGCTTATTTTAAAAATGTATGGACCATCTGAGTTTCTTGTACTGACTTCGATATTAGCTCTAAATGATATAAAGGCAAACATGGAGTTATATGTTCGAACATTTTTTTTAAAGTGTGTATTGATTAATCATCCATGATAATCAAGTAATTTATCTAATATAAGAGTTTGTTTAATGAAGAGTAAAGTTATTTTTCTATCTCTACAACAAAAATTTTATTTAATTTGCTTGTTACTTTTGATTCGTTCATTGAGCCAAAATAAAGAACCACAATAACGATAGGTACAAGAACAGTCTCCAAGGTCAATGTATGAATTGTAATGCCTAAAAAGGTAGGACAAAGAAAATGATAAAAATAACATATGGCAAATTAGTATTGTTGCCATGTGAAGGTTTTATAATGATTGGAACACAGTAATTAATACAGTGAAGAAATTACGTTGACTGTGATTTTCAACTGTTGAGGAAGAGGATGATTCAGGGATTTCTTTTTGGGACTGAAGGTGTGTCAGCATCATATCAAGTCTAGACTGAGATGGTCTTGTCGATGCGCATTCCACAATTTGGTTTGTTTGATTTCGACTCTCATCATGTGTATCAACGAGGTCTGGGTTTGTTTGGAAAATAGTGCGATGTATGTATTGATTTCGTCTTCTTGATTTTTTTTGGAATTTTTTTCCTATTCATGTGCTTTTGTAATGTCAAAGTATTTGAGATCTAAAACAAAAAAGGAATATAATTAATTGATGTATTTATTATTAACTATACTACATTAGAAATGGTTAGAAATATTAAAGGCAATAATTCTATAATAACAAATTTATTATACATATTTCAAAGAAAAAAATACACAATCCAGAGTGCCAGATTGGAGACTTTACTTATATATATATATAATAATAATAATATATAAATATATAATATAAAAAATATTTAAAAATTCGGGCAACTCGGTCGGGCTCAGGCAGCCCGACCGGGCACGGACAGCCCGACCGGGCACGGGTAGCTAAAGGCTGCCCGAAACCCGTCCAAGTAGTTTTTTGGGTCAGGTCGGGCAACCTAAAAATTCGGGCAGGCCAGACTCGGTTATCGGGTAAAAATTCAGAATTTTCGGTGGTCGTGGACGGCCCATCCAAAGTTTCAGCACTAGTCGTATATATGCTAAGTCAGACTGACTTTTTTAATTCTCTTGTTTGATTTTATTGCTTTTTTTTTTTTAGATTACTTGCTAAAAAAGTTGTTGAAATGCATATGTATATATATCTTCTATCTACATTGAAACATTTATATATTTTTTGAAATAGTGCTTGCGATTACTAGAATTAATTCAGTGCGTATGGTTGCCCTTTTGACATATATTTTGCCCATTTCATTGATGGTTATTAGAATCTCATTGGAGATATTGACATGATCCACTTAATAAGGTGATGGTAATTCTCTCCTAACAAGTCGATTTTATTAGGTTGAGTTAGGCCCAATATTCTTTGATTTCTGTAAAATGGTATCAGAGCAGACCCAATTTTGTAATGTTGGGTCCCCCAATATTAACTTATTCGCAACGGTTTGGCATGGTCCACACTGTGCGTGAGGGAACGTATTAGAATCCCACATTGGCTTAAGATATTGGCATGATCCACTTAATAAAGTGAGGGCAATCATCTCCTAACAAGCCGATTTTGTTAGGTTGGGTTAGGCCCAATATCTTTTGATTTCTGTAAAAGTGGTGGAGGAGAACTGGACCGAACAAGAGGAGGATTATGTGCGCGCTATCAGAGGATTAAACACTGCTTAAAAATTACTTGATCACCTTCTGAATCCAAATAATCCAAATATGATGTAGAAAAGTGGTCTATGCATGGTTACAAGAATATTTGCGTTTGAAAGAGTGAAAGAAAGAAAGGCGTCTAGGTAGGGTTTTTTTTATTTTTTTATGTTTTTATGTTTTATTTTTTTAAAACTTTTCATAATCATCTAGAAAGTTGACTGATATATAAGAGTTTAGGTTCTTTGTTTAAGTGTGGAGCGTACATGTTTAGGTGAAAATGAATGAAAGTGGATGGTTAATATCACCTGACAAGTAATTGCTTCGCAAATTCATTTTCTTGTCAATCCACCGTTTTTTGGCCCTTCAGCATTTTTTTTTTTTTACAGTTGACAACGAAAAAAGGAAAAAAAAAATCTAGAAATAACACTGAAGATGGCAAAAAAAATATTATTTATATCAATCCACTCTAAAATAAACAACTGTTATTTAATTAATAAAGAGAAAATAAAATGTCACAATAACAACTAATTATTTAGAATGACATAAATAATATGCCTACAATCAAACCATGTACTTTTCTCATGAAAACATTTGGGAGAGAGACACCACCATTAGCATAACCCATAGACGCTACAAAAGGATTTCCCCAAATGCTAACAAGAATGCTTACTGAAAGTCCTATGGACGAGCTCTACACCTCAATAGAGAATTTACCATTGAAAGTGCGTGAGTCTGGACATTTATCCCTTATTCTTGATAAATATCTTTTTATTAGTGTAATTATTATGAATCAAGAGTAAAAGATAAAAATCCTGACTCATGCACTTTTAATGAATATTTATTAAGATTACCCTATTTACAATTATCCCTTAAAATGGATCACCAAACTATTATTATCCCTTTAGGGCCTGTTTAGTTCGCTGATTCAAGTTTTTAATTCGAGTTGAGATGTGATATTATGTGAGAGCTTTTTACTGTAGCAAAAAAGTTAAATGTGACTGTTTGTGAGAGCTTTTTACTATAGCAAAACTCGAATTCTAAACTCGAATCAGCGAAATAAACGGGACCTCCAATCAAACGTCCAATATATAGATTACTAAAATACACTCAAAGATATGAACGGTAAGGATCCACGCCTCCCAGATTTAGACACTTAAAATGACATAAATAATAAGCCTATAATCAAACCATGTACTTTTCTCATGAAAAAATTTGGGAGAGAGACATCACCGTTAGCATAACCCCTAGACGTTACAAAAGGATCTCTCCAAATGCTAACAAGAATGTTTACTAAAAGTCCTACGGACGGGCTCTACACCTCAATAGAGAATTTACTTTTGAGAGTGCATGAGTCTGGACATTTACTCCTTATTCTTGATAAATATCCTTTTATTAGTGTAATTATTTGACTAAAAAGGTTATAAATAAAGAATAAAGGGTAAAAATCCCGACTCATGCACTTTTAATGAGTATTTGTCAAGATTACCCAATTTACAATTATCCCTTAAAATGGATCACCAAACTATTATTAATTCCCAAACATTAACCCTTTTATTTCTACTCCTTTAAACTAAATCCAATCAAACGTCCAATATGTAGATTACTAAAATACCCTCAACGATATGAACGGTAAAGATCCACGCCTCCCAGATTTAGACACTTTATTAAATTGGTAGGAAACAAACATTTACATTTAATACCCTAAAGAAAGTACTCAACATTCAACCTTGTAATCACAAGGCTTGTACAATACTCTAATACCGTTAGGCCATCATACTCGGTATTTTTCGTGGCAAATCATATGAAAATGACTCACAAGATGGATGGTATTAAAACTGCACCGGCAGGTAGGTTGGCGTTTCCGAGCGTCTGCGGTTCAATTTTCTTTTCAAGGGCGAGTTGAAGATGAGCTAAATCGCGAATGGCCTGTGGCCCTGTTACTCTTTGGGCCAATGTGTTGCTTTGACATAAAACAAAAAAAAAAAAAACTCATAAAAAATACTAAGAAAATTTAAATTAATGCGCTTATGTTAGTTTTTAATTTAATGAGTTCATACTTTCATATTTCACGTTACTTGTTAAGAAAATAAATAAAAAATACTCGATCTTATATATAATTTAAGGGCTTCATGCCACCTCCATGTATATACAACCCTAACATAGGACTTGAAAATAAAACACTCCATCTTCATAGTTCGTACTTCATAGTCATAGTTCGAAACTTCATAGTCCAAACAAAATAACAAAAAACCAAACAATCAAATGAGCAATCAATGAGATACAAATACGCAAGTCATAATAAAAGAAATGAAATAAGAAACTAAGATAATTATCCACTAAAATTCAATAAGCTAGTACAATTTGATTATCAAATACTACTTTTCACCATATTTATTAAAAAAAGAGTAAAAAAATCATTAATAAAATACATACTTAGATCTTAACCTAATATTTAATACCCTAAGTCCAACATATTATGAATATTTTGTTACTATACCGATGCATATTTATAATTATTTACCCAATAAAAGACAAAAAATATAGATAATAAAACCTTGATATACAAGCCTCACTTTACCTAATATTTTCATGCCACAAAGAGAGAGAGATGGGGGGCAGGTCCAGAAGTGCAAAACCACAAACCGCACGCACTAACCTACGGGCAGGCAGGTTGAAACCGCGGGTTGGTGAACTGGTGACGTAACACATTTGTGACGGGTGGGCGGGCGAGTTGGCCTTGTTTTTTTTTTTTTTTTTTTGTGCAACCCTAGATGGTATGGCATGACAAGAAAAAGTGAAAAAAAAAACTACACTACATCCGTTAGCACTTGACATATTGGAAAGTATTGCCGGTCCATCATCACAATTAATGGGTTCAATTTTAGTTGCTCAAAGGCTCTTGCAAGCAAGGATGAAAATGCCCATAACATTGTCGACATTTTCACGACCTTGTTTATATTTTGAAGTCTCGACATGGACACGGGGAAAAGATTTTTTTCCTGGCGTGTTCGTAAAGTCTCCGCAATGTCTAACAAAATCTGTGAATATTCGTAAATATCCAGGAATTTTTGGAAATGTCAACAATATGTCCAAAAACATTGAGAAATTTTTTTTAATAAAAATTAATTTTATAGCACATTTTTTTTCATATTTTTTTAATAAAATGTGATAACGTGGTTTAAATAAAAAGTAAATATAAGGACTTAATTTGTATTTTAAAAAACTTGTAGTTTTTAAATAAACCATTTGTAAAAAGACATGGTTTGATTCAATTGAGTTAAACTGATGAGGATTCTGTAGCCTTGAGTTTTGATTATATGAGCTTAGGAACTGAACAAAATTCATATGGCTATCCATACAGTTCTCACATGGGATATACTTCAAAAGTACAAAATCAAGATGGTTTGTGTGATATATTAGTATATCCTCGACCACATATCAGTGTTGAAATGTCATTACACATCTCTAAAGTCATCAAGTTTAATAAACCAACAATATCCAATCTATGAGTTAACAATGGGAGAGATCAAGAAATATACATGTGGGACATCAATAACTACATTCATAATTATTTAAGGATAATATATTGACAAATGAATTGTTTAGATTAAGATCAGAACATACCTAATGCTTTCCAACCTACTAGAAACTTGTTTTGTTACTGAAAGTACTTTAATTTCATGTGTACTCTATTATGTTTGGTAGTTAATTTCTATGTTGTAGGTTGAATTATTGTTCCTTATTTATAATGAGCATGTAAAATTATATTTGAATCATAATTCATATATAATTATGATAAATTCTTACTATACTATTTGAAATAACTCTCACTTATTCCAATAAAAAACATATTATTTTTGTTATTAAATTAGTTCAAATTAAGTAATATTAATTGTTTTAGCATTTTGTATAATTTTAATAAAGACCTCTAAAATTTTCTCAATGTATCTATTTTTTTTTTCTGAATATCCCTCGACATTATCCATAATTTAAAACCTTGACACCCTCGACATTGACATTTTCATCCTTACGAAAGGCCCCAGCATGACGACAATGGATTTCCAAACCCTGTGCTACGCATCTACCGCGTCGTTATCGTCGCACTTTTAGAAATTTACTTTTTCTTTTTTTTTTTTCATTTTGGTAATTAAGAATAATCGTAAAAAAAAAAAAAGTAACAAAATCGTTATCTAGCAAAAAAAAAAAAAAAAAAAAAAAAAAAAAATGGTTTTTTAAAAAAAAAAAAAAAAAAAAAAAAAAACATAAATTGTTAGAGCAATTAATTAGACTCACTACTTAGCGTATTAGTAGACTGAAATAGTTTGTCTTTAATTATTATTTTAAATTTGTTTCGGTACTACGTTTTTTTTATGGAGTACTATATATTTAAATACTATTAATGGATATATATGAGAAGGAAGAAGATTTTGGACATCTTGAAAAAGAAATCATTAGGACAATTAAAAAATTATTTCGGTTGTGAAATTAGAAAAAATACCTATAAAAATCACATTAATTTATTAAATAAATATTCTTAGAAAATTATAGGAGAGAAATATTTAAGATGAGTGTATTGGAGATAATTTTAACAGAGGTAAATTAAAAGAAAAAAAAAAACTGAATGTAAAAAGGCCGAGCATAAATAGGAAAATAAAAAATTGTGGACTATAGGTCTTAATAGGGTCCAATCGATGTGTCATGGTGTCATGACAGTTCGGTTCTATAAGACCAGAAGCTAATAGCATTTCCTTTTTATTTGACTATATCAAATATATATATATATATATATATTTAAAGAAAGATAGACATAAATAGGATAAAAATATAATTGGTCAGCAATGGCTTGCTTATTCACACGTTGTATATATGTGGCATATAAGAAGACGCGCAAAATCCTCTTATAAAAAAGAAAAAGAAGATTGAACCCAAAACACGAGTATTATATCTCACAATGGCCTCCAGGTGTTTGCCAAAACCCTCGAAATTCGTCGTAGCTTTCTTTGTAATTGCTCTATTTGTTTCCCTTAATTTCTTCACGATGGCAGCAGGCCGAGTTAGAGGCGGTGGCCGTGGCAGCAGTGGCAGTAGAGGTGGTGGCAGTGGCGGCAGTGCCAGTGGCGGCAGTGGCAGTAGAAGCGGTGGCAGTGGCGGTGGTGGCCGTAGAGGCAGTGGCCGTGGCAGCGGTGGAGGGGCAGTTATAGCCGGCACCGGTGGAGTTATAGCTGGTAGTAGTGGTAGGCGGTGCTTTCATGGTGAGTCGTCGTCAAGAAATAATACATATTATTGTCGTTCAGATTCTCAAAAATCGGGGTCCTACTTATCTCTTCAGAGTCATGCACTACTGGGTTTTAGTTGCATGTTGTTGGCGTTTGCGGTGCTTTGATTTGTTTTGGAATGTATATCACTATGTATTAGCTTTCATGAATTCTACTGTTACACTACAAAAAAACGTTTGATTTAACGTATCTTAATAGACGACAGTATAAAATAACCGTCGTCTATATTACTGACTAATAAATGCACCAACTAGCGCAGACTTTAAACGACAATATTCATTAAAACTGTCGTCAAAATTAAAACATTTAATGACGGGTTTTTTTTTAAACCGTCGTCTAATCTGAACACGATATATGAAATTTTAACTTCGGTCTCTCATAACCTTACTTGAACAAACCCAAATCTCTCCTCGCGCTGCTCTCTCTCTTTCTCTTTATGTCTCTCCTCCTCCGTTTTTTTATGGACTACTCATTTGCTTGTAATACCACTCTAAAGTTTCCCATGAATTTATATATATATATATATATGTATATATATGTGTGTGTATATATTCCTTAATACAGGTTAGGTTGTAGTTCACTAATTGAAGATCTAAAACAAATTGCCAAAACTGCAGACAAAAGATGTAAAAGGTTTTTATCACAACTAAAAGTTCAAAAAAGGTGTATGTTAGGTTTTGAGACTTCAAAGGGCACTATCTTAGTTCTCTTCTTCATGTAATTTGCCCCTCACAAGTGATTAATAATACCTTCCATTTTTCTTTTGTCATTTATTATCACATATATATATATTTTTTAATTTGAAAACATAAAAGAAAAAAAAGAAGGGGAAACAAAAAAGAATAATAAAAGATTAGAGGTATTGAGGCCTTATTATTCAACCAGGCCTTATTGGGATTTGGAATAACACTGTTAAAATTATAAGAAGGGGCTCTTTACAAGAATGCCACAAATTCATGGTTAGAATTGACTTGCGCCTGGAGAAAAAATTTTCTATAGATAATGTCACGTCATGTAAATATATCATACTACAATATTTAAAATATCAAATATATCTTTTAGATATCAGTTGGTAATCGTCGATACCCATTGTGATACTGCCTCGGTAAACATCGCCACGTGATAACGGTTACAACCAACCAATATCCACTCAGGCGGCGAGAAGAGAAAGAGAGAGAAAGAGAACGAGAGGGAAAAGTGAAAGAGAAACAAACTATGGACACACGTTTGAAATTTGGAGAAACATTGAAGAGTAAAAATGTCTGGGGTTAATTATAATTTTAGCCCCCAAAAAATAGTGGTTGTCTCAATTTGCCCTTATAATTCAAAATAATAGAAAATTCCCTCTTAAGTTTATAATAACTTGCAACTTTGTTACTTCCGTCCAGTCAATTTTTTAAACGGTTTTAAATCATGTGTAGATCACATGACTGTTTGATAAAAAGTAAATTAAAAAAATATTAAACAAAATAGACTTTAAAAATTCTATAAAAATCACAAATTCCTCCTTTGCTTGCAACTCTCACTTCTCCTCACCTTCCTATATTGCCCTTTATTAACTTGTCATGTGATTTACATTTACTTAAAACCGTTAAAATATTAACATTTTATTGCCAGAAATACCAAATTACAACTTATGATAAACTTGGGGTATTATTGTGTCATTTTAAATTGTAGGGGCAAAGTGAAGCCAGCCCTATTTTCAGGCTCAATTTTGAAATTAATCTAATATTTGAATTCCCAACAACTGATTTAATAAAAACTTTTGTCTGCAAGGCAAAAATGGATCCCCTCACGGGACAAATGTCATGCCCACTAAATTAAATTTCCCACATTGTGGTTTTTGGGCCATCAGTTGTACTATCCATATGTATCCATATTCCATAAGCAAACAAACGACATCAATATGTTAGAGAAAAAAAAAAAAAAAAAAAACGACGTCAATGTCTATCATGATATGATTTCACTTCATGGCTGAGAATGGCTTTTAAGCTCTTTTTGCATCTTTTCTCTTTTTCCTTTTTTTTTTTTCCATTGAAGAAATGAAATAGCTCGTGAACTGCATTCCATTGAGGAATAACTCCCTGTGACTTATTTCCCACTATAGAAATAAGCCACAGCCCTTATTACACTCCGTTTGGTAGGAGGAAAAGAAAAGAGAATGAAAAAAAAAAAGAGAATGGAAAGAAAATACATAAAAGAAAGAAAATGTGAAGGAAAAGAATAAAGTTGATTTTTTTTTGTAGTATTTGGTATAATGAAAGGAAAAAAATATGTAATAAGATAAATAACTATTTTATTAATTATTTAATATTAATTTAAATTTTAAAATAGAGACAAAAATAAATTTGAGTTTTTCTCACAGAGATAAAAAATGGTGGGCCCCACTATAATTTTTTTTTTCATCATATTTTCCTTTCTCGCTTTTCTTCTTTCTTACCAAACAACATACTCTATTATTTTCCATCCAATGATCCTTCTACTCACTTTCTTCCTTTCACTTTTCCATCGTACCAAACATAGTGTTAATGCTGTTCTGCAGCGGCCACAAAAGCTGCTATTCAGAAAGAACTTATCCTAATTATCATGTAACAAATAAGACTAATCTTTAAGCATCGTTTTGCTTCATTAATCATGTACTCTACGCATTCATCTTTGACATATTTTGCTTCTTTACATAGGCCTTAAAAGTGATACGAACATTAAAAAAAAAAGGATATGATTATGTGCTGTAAGCATTTAAAAACTGTTTGTAATTTACACTATATTCTTTCAAAAGACCAAAATGACATAGAAACTGGACCGAATTAAGTTGTTAATTCAGCTCTTGTAAGAAGGTTTTGAAAGAGGGGTAAAACGGTTTTGAAATTAGATTATTATCACGCTATATCATCAAATTTTTATATTTAATGATAGCTATCGATGAAAATATAACTATTAAAAACTCATATATATATATATATATATATACTTCTATGAATTTAGCTCCACAATTTCAAAAGTATTTTCACTGAAAGTTCACAATGCTTCTTAGATTGTCAATTTTGTTGGGAGTATATAGCTAGATGTTTAGGTACTTGGCAGCCAAGGAGGTTTTTTCTGTTCCAAATCCAAGCGGTAGTATCAGGTCCCATAACTATTATAATTTATTCTTGAGAAATTACCCGCAAATTTAATAGTTGCGGGGAATTCAATTATTCTGAAAATTCATTTGGAAAAGTGTTTTGATGTAATTGAAAAAAAAAAAAAAAAAAAAAAAAAAAAACACTACTAGTAATGCACAATTTTGAACTCTTGTATCTCCGTACCTCAAATACACATACTGTTTGGTTCTAATATATCTAATCTAATAATATCACGTTTATATATGATCCCCTGGAAGTTCTCAATTCGTAGTTTACTATTTTAGACTTATGATCGTTTATTTTATATATTCAAATTTAAATTATTGATTTTATTATAGTGTAAAATTCTCACATAAAATTTAAATTTCAAACATGATAATAAAAAATACATAAAATTTGAATTTCAAACATGAAGTTATAAATTTGAATATACCTTTCAAACGGACTCTAAACTTGAGATTTAGATGAGTATTGAAGTGACTACTTCAATCAATAATCAATAGTAAGAGCATGTTTAGTTTACTGATTCGAGTTAAGATGTGATATATAAATTTTTTTTACTATAATAAAAAGGTTAAATGTGACTGTTTCTGAGAGCTTTTTACTATAACAAAACTCAAATTTTAAATTTAAATCGGTAAAATAAACGGAGTTTAAAAGAGTTTAAAGATAAGAACATTCAATGAGAAGTAGTTGAGTTGGTCACGAGTCGTTTGTCCCTTTGAACGTACGGACGCTTTGCTTTTGATGCTCTCTCTCTTTCTAGTGTTGATTGATGATCAACAGGGGGAAGGTTGATTCACAATTAAAGACAATTTTCATTTTTTTGGCTTAATAAAACGCAGGCCCTTTTTTGAAAGACTAGTAAAAGGAATCTTTCTTCGTGTTATTCATTGATTGTGTGACAAAACTTTTCCGTGGCCTAACCTTTTTCATCATGCACCCACATGCAGACACCGATTGCAAAGTAAAAGTCTCGGAAGAAAAAGTTACACTTCATCGACTATATTCATTGTAGTTTAGTGACTGATGTGTCATTAGAAAATTAGTAGAAAGAAAGGAGAAAAAAAAAAAACACGAGAAATACTAGAAGCAAGAACTTGTCACATGGGAACTATGTTTCTTTCTTTGTCAAATTGTAATTATTTACTTTGATCATTTTTTTTTCTTCTTCTAGTTTGAGCTTGTGGATTTTGCTTATAACTAACTGAGAATTCTGTAGCAGTGTATTATAAAAAAATAAAAAAATAAAAAAACCTTATTTAGAAGACACAATTTTAAACCTATCATACGACATCAAAATTATAAGCATGTGAATCAATCTCCATTTAGCCTTACAAAAAAAAAAAAAAAAAACAAACAAACAAACAAATAACAAATGACATCCTTCGTATATTGAAAACTTCCTGTTTTACAAGTATATTTAAAGTCATGATTCTGATTCTGTTGTAGTAGTTTTTTCTTATAAAAAATCTAAATTAAAAAATTTCTCACTAATAATTCTCTTACAAAATTTTAATTAATAAATTAGAATTACTGACGTAAACACGTGAATTAAACGCGCCCTCAAACCCCTTAATAATTCTCTTACAAAATTTTAATTAATAAATTAGAATTACTGACGTAAACACGTGAATTAAACGCGCCCTCAAACCCCTTTGCTTGGAATGTTACAACACATTGTATCATTAATGGTTTTGTTGTTGAGTTTGTTACGATAAACCAGTCTCTGCATGTGCAAGGCACAAACAAGTTGCTATATGCCCCTTTACTTTGATCTTTGTGCCAAACGTTACCCAACAAAAATTCTATCCATTCATTTAATCGATTCTAATTTAAAATTTATGTTTTTCTACAATAAAAAGTTCTCAAAAATAATCACATCTAATTTTTTTATTATAGTAAAAAACTCACATAAAATTATATATAAACTCAAATTAACTAACTAAACGGCCATAATCAATCACATGGCAAATGAGTCATCACATGTATACAAATGAAGGATCAGAACAACCACAGACGTACACTGGACCATTATTTCTACATTTATTTATAACCTACTAATATATAAGAAAGAGAGTTTGGAAAAGAATGAAAAGATAAAAAGTGGATTATCAAAGTGAGAAATGATTAGTACTACAAAGATATTGCTCTTTGGTCGGCTGAATCATACCTCAGGGATTTTGGACTCAAGTGTATCAGGTCAGCTAGTTTGGCCTTATTGACAAGAGTCGAGAATTATTAAAAACCAGGCAACTATAGGATAAGAGTAGGAGGATTTAAATTTAGCCCACAATTCTTTTGCAACTTTTTTTTTTTTTTTTTTGTGTGTGGTTAAAAAGAGCCCACAATTTTATAGAATGGCGAGCGTGTAAAGTATGGCAAAAATGCATCTTTCAAAGCGTTTTATGGGGGCTCATCTAGAGCCACTTTTAGGGAGGATTCAATTTTCATTGATCACCCATATTATATATATATATATATATATATATGAAAATGTTAAGAGGGAATGACAAAGATTTGATGATATAAAGTGAAAACACCTCTTCTTTGTACAGGCCAGCAAGGACAGCCGTGTTAAATAATCTAAACGACCAAGTGGAATCTGCAGTCATCAGAAATGGAATTCAAAAGTGGAACATTAAGAAACAGAACCTATATGGCCTGAAAAAGATGGCCATGAGAAAATTTTCCATCTGTGGTATGACACAAAAAAAAAAAAAAAAAAAAAAAAAAAAGAGAAATGGAGAAAAGATGCTTTTTTTTTCAATTTAATTTAATTTAATTTATATATATATATATATATTTTTTTTTTTTTGTGGTTGGGTATTGTACATTCACTAAACATACTTAGGAAGTGGGAGTTAGACGGTTGAAATTCGTCAAACAGTAAGATCTCACATGTATGGAACATTCGAAGTTACAATTTGTGCTTGTACAATGCCCATCAACTTAGAGTTCTTGTTGGGAGATCTGTCGAAGGTGTTTGATAACTTCGTAGGGGATTAAAAGTCAATAGCACCAACAGGAAGAGAAGTTGCTCTATGAAGAGGTTGTGGAAGCAAATCTCCTGTATAGAAACTCTTTGCTGTGAATATCTGGTCTGGACTGCAAGACCCGTTCTCCAAATCGGCACATTTCTTCCCGTCATCCGCTGTAAAATGCGAACCGATCAAATGCTTTAAAGGGGGTGAAGATATCAGGGGTGGCCTTTTGTTTCGTTTGTTCAGCTGGGGTGAAACTAAAGACATTGATGAACTGCTGTCTTCCTTGTGCTCCAAGTTATCAGGACTTGGGACTGAGTTTGATGGTTTTGGGTTAACTCTCAATTGTTGGTCCCTGAGCTCCCTCAACTGCATTTGATACTTGGCTTTGAGCCATCTTAGCTCTTGCCTAATCTCATTGTCATAATCATCAAAGGAAGCGGAACATGATTTGGGATTCACCGATAAGTGACGACTTCCAGCCTTGGACTCACTTTGTTCATCCATTGTTATAATCCTCTCTTCCTTTCCACAGTTTGACATGTTCGACGAATTACCTGCTTCGTCACAAAAGATATCTATTGACCCTTGTGAACACAAGTCTAATCCATCTCTCTGAGCCCAGATATCAGCATAATGAATACCATTAGATTGGCAAGATGTTTCAGCTGTGCCCTCTGGAAGGCAGTGTTCTGACCCCTCAACTTGGTAGGTAATCTCTTCGAACCGGCCATGAATGGCTGCAGAGGCATGTTTGGAACACTGAAGAACTTGAAGGTTCTGGGTACCTGAATTATCTGATGTTACATAGTCCACAAGTGGGGAACCATTTGAGGCACAGTTGTGACAGAAACTTGAAGTTGAGCACCGCGGATTTTCCTCTAATTCGACTCCTCTTTTCCAATCTGGCACCAAAGTAGCAATTTCACCGTCTATCATATCTGCTATTTTTGTTACATCTTGGTCAGTGATGTCAAGCTCATCAACCATTTCAGCAGCCACACTCAGGGCAGTGTCATTCTCAATTTCAAACGGGAAGTAGATATTTCTTATTCGGCCTGCACATATTGCTGACTTCAGTTCTTATGTTCACTTTCATGGTTCAAATATGATATGAAAGAAATATGGGAATTATAAAAAATAAAAAATAAAAATAAAAAAAATGAAAAGAAAAAAAGAGTCAAGATTATGCATATAGAGCCTGACCTTCTTTATCTGCAATTCTGAGCCTCAAGAATATGCCATTGTCGTCTTTTCGTCTCCCTTTGATTGTTATGTCAACATCTCCCAAATGCTCATCCTCTTGACAGTTGAAGAGATCAATCTCACTTGTTTCATACTCGACCGGGCTGCAATCAAAGTCATTTTCATGTTCATAGCCAAGGTAATAGCCGTAACCGTTGATCGTCGATCTGTTGTTGTAATGAACTCCGTAATGAGGTTGTCTTAAATAAGGGTCAACTTCATCAAAATCGGTTTCATACTCTAATGGCCTAAAATCATATCCATAATCATCAATTCGGAGAAAAGGGTCTTTCAAAAGCTCTCTAGCAGTAAGCCTACAGGACACGGTTGCCAAGCATTTCTCGACAAATTGCCTCACCTCAGGATCTTTTACTTTGTATAAAGCTTCTGGTTTTTTCCCCTAAATAAAAAAAATGCAACAAGAAAAAAATTAACTTCTTGTTTAAAACAACGGATCTTCGATAGAGAGATTGAGGCTTCTTTTGAGTCCTTACTGAGATAACTTTCTTGTAAATCTGAGCAGGGTGAGTACATTCACTATATGGATATTCAAAGGTAACCATTTCCAATATGCACATCCCAAAAGAATATATGTCAACTAATTCATTGTATTCCTCTTCATAAACCTCTGGAGCCATAAACTCTGGTGTTCCTGAATATGAGCATTATAATAATAGTAAGAAAAAAAAAATTAACAAAATATGTGAGCAAAACAATCCTAAATAATCTAATTTTCATGAATTAGTAATAAGTAACAATTACCAACACAATGAGCAGCATGTGATTTTTTGAGTATAGCAGCAAGTCCAAGATCACCAATCTTGACTTCCCCTTGGTTTCCATTAATGAAAATGTTGTCACACTTGAGATCTCTGTGGATTACTGGGGGGTTATGGTTGTGGAGATAAACAAGTCCTTTCAGAATCTGCCTACACCAACGCTTCACTGCTCTTATGTTAACTCTCTTGTGTTTAAGCCTATACCTACCCCACACAAAAAAAAAAAAAAACAAATAAATAAATAAAAAATAAAAAAAACACCAATATTAAACAATTCCAAAGACATTGATATAAAATTGAAAAAAAAAAAAAAAAAAAACTTACTGTCTCAAAAGTACCAGAGGTGAACATCTCAGTGACAAAAACCCAGCAAAATTAAACAATTCCAAAGGCCTTGATATAAAATTGAAAAAAAAAACTTACTGTCTCAAAGTACCAGAGGTGAACATCTCAGTGACAAAGTTGATGTTTCTGTTGGCAGGGTCAACCCAAGAAGTGCAGAACTTCATGATGTTATTGTGTTTCAAGGTCTTTAGAAGATGAATTTCACAGTAGAGCCTCTCAAGATCCTCAGGCTTTTGGAGAAAATCATAAAGCTTGACTTGGTTCCATGCCACTTCAATCCCTTCATACTCATCAAAGGCTCTATACCTACAATAACCAATACATCAATATTAATGTACATATATGTATATGTATATGAATATATAAACTTGAATGGAAAACCATGTTATACCCAACAATGAAAACAAACATAATTTATATAAATTTGAAAAGGGAATGCAAAAGGGAGAGAGAAAAGAGCTTCTTACACTATCTTTGAAGCCCCTTTACCAAGAATCTCATTGTACTGCAAAAAAAAAAAACAATATTAGCTTCAATGTAGAAACAAGATTAAGAAAAAAGGAAAAGAAAAAAAAAAGACAAAGAAAAGAAGTTATAAGGAAAGGTGTTGTTACTCTTCCATATCTTCCAGTAGGATCAACTTCAACAAATTCAGAGTAATCCTGTTCAGGAGATGAAACACCATTCATTCTTTTTTTCTTTTCTTTTTCTTGTTTCCTTTCTTTCTATGATTAGTCAATCTTATGCTTTTAAAATGTGAGAGAGAGAGAGAGAGAGAGAGAGAGAGAGAGAGGAGGATTGATGAATAAGTGTATATAATATAAAGGGAAAAGGTCAAAAAAAATTTTAAAAAAATGGAAAGAGAAAATGTTGTAGTTTTTTTCTTTTTTTTTTAATCGAGAATATGTTGTAGACTAGTTAGTTTGTGTTGTGGAGCTGCCTTGGAGAGTTCATCAAGAGGACAAAGGTAATTGCCAACTACTCAGAGACAACGGGCCAAAAGATTTTCACAAGGTTGTTTTTGTGTTTAGTTTTTCTAGTCCCACACAGTCCACAGACAAAACCTGACAAAAACCCCTCTCTCTTTCCACACTTTTTCTTTTTCCATCTCATCACGAGCTGTTAAACCAACCAACCACAAAACTCTCTCTCTCTCTTCTCAGTACCAACAGCTAGCAAGACTTGGACGGTTGGACCAACCCACCACATATTAATCTCTCTCTGTATTTTTTTTTTCTTTTAAAACAATTTGTGATTCCATATGAAAAAATGCTTATCGACACAGTTTTCAACCGTCAATTAAATTTAAATTGTGTTTAGTATAAAAGTTTAAATTAAGGTGGTTTTAATTTTAAAATTATAATTATAATTTATGGTTTGAATTTAGTCAAAATCATAGTTTTAGAATCAGAAATAAAATCAAAGATTTAAACCATCTAAAATTAAAGGAGGTTGTAGTTTTATTTTTTAAGGTGATTTTAGTTTAAAATATCACATCAAAATTTAAATATTAAACTAAAATCATATAAACTAAATACTAATTTTCAAGAGTTATTTTTTACTTTTTACAAATAAAGAAAGGTTTGAATCAGAATTATGGTTTCAGTTTTAAAATTATCATACCAAACGCAATTTTAGCCGTTGTTCTTTATTGTTAGATCAGATTATATTGATTTCAAATATTAAATAAAATATGACGATTTAACGGAATTAGATAAACATCTGATAATTAAAAATCACGTCTTATCGGTAGTTTCTCTCTTTTTTTATATACCCGTCAAAGAATCCTCTTTTTTTTTTTTTTTGTTAATCCATCAATTAAATGAGTAAACTTAAATATTTATGTGGTTCAGTGGAACAGAGGCTATGTGAAGATATTACATTTTGAAAGGAAAAACAAAAGTTGTTTTTGCATCAACAATATCTTATTAATAATGTGACTTTCTAGATGTGGAAACTGGTAGTAGAGGAAGTTGTGGACTATTGAAGCCGAAGAAAAAGAAAAGAAAAATAAAAATAATTAATAATAATGAATTAACCAAAAATAATAATAATAATAAATAATAATGGACTAACCAGCTAGGCCTATATGAAATAATGGCGCTTTAAATTTAATTGAACCAGCCTAATAATTTTCTTTGTTCTACTTCTAGCTTTATAGATATTGGAAGTTTCATATTTGATTAGTAGACATAAGGGCAGTTGTAAAATTAATGATGAGCAAATTCAACGATATTGCCCAACTTTTCATAACCAAATAGTACTCATCGTTTCATCAAAATATTTCAATAATAAAGTTTGATGTTTTATCTGTTTTACCTTCTTATCCTAATTAACTTAGATTTTATAATTCCAAAGTTCAGATTTTGGAAAAACATATAAACTGAAACACCAACCGATAATTTGTACAGTGTATCTTAAGGGATTGGTACAGATACGGTTGTTTAGTACTTTAGTTGTTACTTGTTAGGTTTTTATGTATCCAAGATTATATTATATTATATTACAGTGTATCACATATATATAGACATATATTGGGATCTCAAGAAAATTGAATTTCTCTAATAAAATTAGAAAAAAAGAATTATCGATAGATATGTACCTTTTATTCATCAAATCTATATCAAAAATTATTTATTTTATATACTTTTTAATGTAATATAATTTTAATCAGATTTAACTATAAAAAATTGACCATATCAATAAGCGAATCTATTAAAAAGGTCCCTTATTATATACGATAATTAGGTGCAAGTTATCTGGTTGTTGTATACTTTTTTACACATATTTTTCACATGTAGGGGACCCATGAAATTGGTTCAGTATACATATATCTTTACATATATAAAAGAGGTAAAAGCACATCTTCCTCTTTCGTAACGTGGTGTCTCCTCATTCTTTTATTTTATTTTTTTTTTATTTACTTTTTCTCATTCTTTTTTTTTCTTTTTGGTTTCTTGTTTGAGTTTTTCTCTCTCTCTTTTTTTTTTCTTTTTGTTAAAGGCTCCTATATGATTTTTTTTCCTTTCAATTTTTTGTTTTGTTTTACTTATTATCTCATAACATTTTTCTTTATTTTTCTTTGTAATGCCTATATTTTAAGAAATATTTAACTAAAATACTTTTTTGCTCTTTTTACCTAACTGAAATAGTTACTTTTTTTTAAAAAATAGACCCTTACTTATGATGTGTCTTTTTAAAATATTTTTTTTCTTGCTCTGCTTTCGTTAAAATACAGTATTTTAAATGCATCCTTACTTTTTTTTTTTTTTTTCTATTTTTACAAAAGTTTTTGTACATTTTAATTCTTTTTGAATGTGGTTTTTGAAATTTTGTTTCCTTTCTTACTCATATTAAGTTATTTGTTTTAAATTCTCCCTACTTAATTTTTCGTGTAATACTAATTATTATCTTATAATATTTTATATGATTTTTTTTGTAATTTAATATTTTGGGATGTTATTTCAATAAACTAACCTTTTCTTCTCTATCTCACTGAAATAAACTTTTTGAATATCCTTTATTTAAATATCTTTATCCTTATCCTATGTGCATTTTAATTAGTTTTCTTTTTTATTTGTTCTTAATTCATAAATATAAAAGTGGTAATGCGCGTCTTTCTTCGGTTCCTCCACATCACTGATAATTTTTTTTTTTTTTCATTTTTTCCCTACCTTTACTCCATCAATAATCTTATAACACTTTTTTCATTCATTTTTTCCCTTGTAATCTTATATTTTCATACGTGTTTTACTAAATTTTTTTTCTTTTTTGTCGTAATAAAATATTCTTTTTCAAATATACCATTACTCATACATCTTTTTTCTTCTCATATGTACTCCTTAATTACTATTTTTATTTAATTTGTTCAAAATATGTCCTATTTATAAAAAGTGCGAATATATAAGCTCAATTACCTCAATTAATTAAAATAAACTCAAGAAAATTTAAATAGTTGTATAAATAAATTTTTCATTATACAGTAAATGATAAACTACTTAAAGTGTCTCTAACACAGAAATACGTACCGAGTACGTTTAGAAACTAATTGTCATTAAAAGAAACAAACCAACATAAAATAAAATGAAATGTCATATTTACCATCAAAATTAAAACCAGGCAAAAAGACACATGGTTCTGGCATGTCCACCAAAAATTCAGGCCATATTCATTGAGAGCCACATCCACAAGATTGTACATGCTCTGTCTGATCAAATCACACATTATATTTGGCTTTTTTTGGCCCTCCTCTTTACTCTAAATACTTGGTTTTCCTTTTCATGAGAGAAAAAGAAAAAGAATGAAAGTGAGATATAACCGATTCTTCTTTTTAGTAAAGAGAAAATTAATGCTCTTGGTTGCTGATTCTAGTTGTGATATATGGTTATTTTGACCCTTCTTTGGCTTTGAAGGACAAGACTCAAAGAACCGTCTATTTTTCCCCCTTTAATATTGCTATTCATTATAATGGTTAGAATTAATTTGAGACACCGAAACATGGTTCTTAATACGATTCGTATTCTATTAGTTGTGGCTACGGGCACCAAAAACTCATCATAAATTATGTTTTTAAAAAAGAACTTGACAATGATAACCTCAAGTTCTATCTTTGATGTGCGAGATTTGGATCAGAATAGACATGATTGATTATTTTCAAATGAATTGGACTACTTAACACCGACATGTGTTTGGTGTTATATATAAATTGTTGGGAATAACATCTTTATGAAATGTAATTGGTTATTTATTATTTATTTAATAAAAAGAATTTATTTATTATTTTATGTGCATATATTATTGAATATTTTGTGAATATCATTAAAAATTTCATAATTATTTATGTGATCTTAAATATTGTATATAAATATTATATGCGAGAGGATAATATTTAAGGATACTAATCAAAATAATGTCGTAATGAATTTAATTAAAGTTCAGAATATTTAATTAAATCATTACTAATACATGTCATTTCCTTAGAATGAAATGATGTTATCCGCACTGTTAATATGACAAAATATTGAATGAGTGTATTACGCATTATAAGATTGTGTGGAACTGGGACACAGACACAATATGAATTTCTGATAATTTTCGTTAAGTATAGAAATTCTAATTGAGTCTACCGATGGTCATATATAGAACGATCCTAATCCTGAGTTATTAGCATACTCCTATTGATTTGTGTCTTTTGATTTACTCGGTACGGATTCCGAGATATTGAATCACATTCCTTATATTTTAGAGACATAATGAAATGAGTAGCCGAGAATATCCATTAGAGAATCAATGGTACTCAAGGATAAAGATGTAATTATAGAGGTTAACGGATTTCACCTAGCTCTAATTATGAATTATTTATGAAAGATTGATCTATATGTAATGACTATATCAAATGGACACCTCACAGTTTAGAAGTAATTTATATTTGTAATTACGAGAGCGCAATTCCAAGTTTATAGTGGAGTAACTTTTATAATTAATATAATTAATTAATTAATTAAAGAGTTTTAATTAATTTTATTGGAGTTCGGAATTATAAATTCACGAGTCCTCGCGTCATCCTTGTAATCCTACAAGTCACTAAGGGCAAAATGAGATTTTTAGAATTATGAAATTCTAAATAAAACGCTCAAGAATAATTAATTGAAAATTAATTATAAATTAAATAATGTGATTATTTAAATTTAAATTTTGGAACACACATGTGGAGGTTTCCATATGGTATACACGCCCTATGTAGTGTGAATTCATCTGAGATTTAGTTGCTTGCTCTCTAATTATCCAATTGACTTATTTGATAAGTTGTCCAATTAAAATTCAAATTAAATTAGTTTGATTTGAATTTGAGTCAAAATTAGACTGCAGGATAAAAACAAAATTTTACCTTCTTCCTTACCTGCTATTTGTGCCTACTACAGGGAGGAATCTTCCTGTGGTGACCGGCCATATGGGATAAGGGAGAGAGTGGTGGGAGATAATTATCAAGTTTTATCTTGGAGATAAAGTTTAGACTTCTTCCAGGAATCTGACTACTACTCTATAAATAGGAGATTACAGAAAATTGGAAAACACAATTTTTGAATAGACTTTAAAACTTGTACTAGAGTTTTATTAAGGCATTATAAATTTCATTCTAAAACTTTTATTGCTTATTAGAAAATTTTAAAATCATTTTGACTAATTAAACTATGGGTTTCAAACACTAATTGAAAGACCACAGCTTTTGATTCTCTTCTTCTACCAGTTAAAAGCAAAAATTCTGCCAAACGAGCCTTATATCATACAAGGACAAAACTTGGGACGATGCATATTTTTAAATTGTTAAATCTGATTAAAATTACATTTTAAAAATCTGATCAAAATTATGTTAATTAAAAAAATATGCAAATTTTTTTTTATGCAAATTTGATGATTTAAGACATGGTATCAGCATATATAAATATATATATATATATATATGGTGTGGTTTTAATGATTATTCTAAATTATTGTTTTAGCTTTAAGATATTAATTCGGCGGTTATAATAAATTATATAATTGACAAAAAAATTTATGACAATTAATAGAACTGGATTCTTATCACACTATGTCATCAGATTTCTATATACGATGGTAACTATTAATGAAAACGTTACCATTGAAAACTCGTCTATATATTTTGGAACAAAGAAAGGAAACTAGAAATGTTAACGAACTTGGTGCATTCCAACTATACTTGCATGGATTGATGTCTACACACTCTTCTTTCTTTTTTTTTTCTTTTTTTGAAATTGAGAAATGCATTTCAAATCAGAAAATTATAATCACTAATTCAGACGTGAAAGATCCGAGTGCAACTAGCAACTCAACCCCGATCACAGAGATTATATTGAAATGATCAAAGGGGTAACACATGTGTTGAATTCCAATGAAGGGAAACCAAAGAGGCACACATTTAATCGAGCACGAAATTAGCTCTTTCAAACATACCACAAACGCCGTAAAGGCCGGTGGATAACTCCAATCAGTCAAGATCGAGAGACCAAAAATACTAAAGCCTAACAGAACTCCACATAGACACATGACATGCGGACAAAACAACAGAAAGTGGGAAAACCGTCTCCGTTATTACAATAAAAACCTAACAAAGCAACCTAAAAACCATAAAACTAAACGGCAAAAACATCGCCACTTTTATTTCACAAACACAGAAATTAAAACACAAAGGTACCCAAATGAGACCGATGGACTCTCCACGAAGCCGCCGATCACCACCAAGAGTGGGCAGGGAACCGCAGCGTACCGAGCGAGCCGAAAGAAAGCCAAAAAGGAGCCAAGCAATTGCCGCTACCAAACGCCGCAGGCAGAGGAACGAGCCACACAATTGCAACAACCCTCCTTGAAAGAGCTGGACATTAAGGAGATTTAATCTCAACCACTCTACTGCACCAAAATACCCGACACCAGCAGCCACAAGCCCGTCGAAGAAAACCTTCCCAAAGCCTGTATTTCTCTCCCATAGCTTGCCGTCTTCAGAGCTTCACTAGAAAGGTACCACTTGCAGCATCTGAGCACCTTTCCATAGGGCCAAGAGTTTGGAGCACCGCCCAAAGGCGGCACCAAACTCCGGCCCTTTGTTGCCAACTTCTAAGGCGGCCCAAGGGAGCAAGTAGAAGAAGAGATAAAACCTTAGCACAGGGAGATAGGAGAGAGATTGTTTAGAAAATGTTTATATATTTGGTTTTTTTGCTAAATAAAAATCTGTTCCTCATTGATTAGGACTGGCAATGTCTTGAAAGTTCATTTTCACGTACTCTTCTTGCAATCTGTCACTTCTATCTGTTATTTAATTATATATTTTTTTGGTATCAACTAATACATTATAATAATTAGGTTAATACAGCCCTCATTTTGCTAGTTTCATATAGAAAAGTAAAAAATTAAAATTATAAATTAAAGAAGTCAATTGCGCAGAGCATGGGGCACGACAGACCTTGACATAAGATAAGTGTCGTCTCTTTGGATTTTTGTGTTTTTGTTTTTTTTTGCCCTACAAACTAGGATTTATCCCTACTCTACAAACAATATTGTCTGTTAGGTTAATGACAAAACGACTGCCTTGGATACTGAAAATCTAAAAAACCAACAAACCTGATTATATGACTAACTACATATGATCATGTGCACTCACCTAAGTTTAATCTAGAAGCAACCATTTTTTATTTTTTATTTTTATTTATTTTCTTACTTTTTTGGATGACATGAAGCAACAATTTTCAGCAATAAAAAAAATACAGAAACACTAAAACCAAAGACCTATTCTGACAGTAAGGAATATTATCGAGATAATATTCTCAAACAAAGACTGATTACAATGTTATAATGTTGTTTGATATCACTTATTTTTTTTATATTTTTCGTTCTCAAGTGTTTTTTTTTTTTTTTTTTTGAAAAAATGGTACGAATTTTCTTAAGCAACAAGTTGAGAGAAGATTGGTACATTTCATTTTACTTTTGTTTAAATCAAACACAAAGACAGAAAAGAAAAGAAACAATTTGCTAATGCATGAATTAAGGTAAAAATGATTTCTTTTCTCTCTTTGTGGTTAGATCAAACGCACTACGAGCTGTTTGGGCATGCAAGAGTTGGTTTAGCAAGCTGATTAGAGGCCAAAAAGCATTATTACTGAGGTCATGATATTACTAATTAATTATATTGAAATCCACGTTTAAAATGTAGCATAACAACGGTTTGGTTAGTTAACCTAGTATAGGATGACTAGATGAGTATGGTTAGACTTATTAGTTAAAATTACCAGATCAACATGCATTTTTGGACAAAAAAATATATGAGAAGGGGCAGCGAACCATAGCTAATCCTCAATGTGATTTAAAAAATGTCCACACAGACCACACTAAACTGTTGGGATGTAATTTGGTTTATTTCCTAAATTCTGTTTGATTTTCGGCTTGTTTAGATTATTTGATTAGCATTATTTTAGGACTGAATATCTGTTTGATTTGACAGAGATTTGGAAGCCAAATATCTTCATTTGGAAAGTAATCTTTCTGTTTTGGTAACTGAATAAAGTCTTCCATTATAAAAGTCAACTCTTGCTCCAAATATGGTTGATTGGTAAGTGTTGATTTGATTGATACTTGGATGGGATACAGCAGTTGGACGATCTATGTAACTTAGGAATACGTTCACGGTCATATACTAATTATGAGAAGATTTCAAGAATTAATGTGATTGATTCTCCAGTTTTTACAATAGATTTAAACGGTTATGTTGTAATAATTGTTACAATAAAAATCTACAACAAATTGAGTGCAGCGAATTAATTGAAGAATTTATCAGCCGTACAATTTTGTCTATTTAACTGAAGTCTCTCATTTGTCTATGTACGTCTTGTCATCAGTGTTTCGGGTTAGAGGGATAAGTGTGAGCATTTGTAATTGTTATAATTTTTCTAGAGAAAGGCTTGAGAGTTTTTTTTTTTTTTTTTGGAGAGAAAAGCTAAGTTGATGGGATTTTATCATTATAAATCAAGAGAATCTTACTGTTTAAGTTTATTGGGAATTTAAAAATTTATAAATGTAAAGAGAAAGTCTCAAACAGATTAAATTTAATAAAATTATAAATACAATTTTTAATAGATTATTTATCGTCTAAGTGTGATCCTACAGAATAAATTGTTTCTGAACTGCGGTACTAGTTCTCTCATGTCCTTTTATTATTGCACGTTCTTGTTCTGTTTATTTTTATTTTAAAGGTGTTAATAAACTCATCCGGTACTTTTATAAACCATAGTTATATATATGTTAGGAGACGAAACACGTCACTACGACCCCATCAAGAGCTAATAAAAACTGAGCACTAACCTGCAATTAGTCTCAAGTGCTTCCCGGACCTAGAAGCAACTTGTTTAGCTTTTTAATTTGATCATTCCAAATTGGAGCAGTTAATCAATAATGCTTTCTGTTTTCACTTTAGAGTGAAACAAAAGTGCTTTGATAATTCCAAATTGGAGCAGTTAATCAAAAACTGGCATTTTTTGCTTGCTTTCTTAGAATAAAAATCAGCTTACAAGTATATTGCCATTAAATTCGAGATTTAAAAGAAAAAAAAAAAACTAGCCTCACTATAATTCCTTTCCTTTCTGTCATTCTTACAAGTAAAACCGAGCTCAGAACTATCATGTAGGACTGCTTTAATGAGGTATCATGCAGGGTAATTAGTATGCGTATTTACATTCTTCGTCGGACGTATCGAAATGCGCTAAACAGATCCAGTTCATGAAAATATTAATAAGATTCCTAAATGTTAGGTAAGTGCTTCAAATTAGTTTTGAGAAAGTTATAATTTTATATTTTTTTAGTAAGTTATTGTTTTTAGTTTTTGAGAAAAAGTTATTAAGAGTCTATAAATAAGTGTTTTGTGTAAGGGTTTGTATGCTAAGAGAATAGTGTAGAGAAAAAGTGTTTCTTTTTTAGAGAAAAAGATAAAAGTGAGAAGAGAGATAGACAGAGGGTGTAAGAGGTTTCGGGTATAGAGAGAAAGAGAGAAAGTTTATTAAGTGTGCAATTTTGAAACTGTTAGTGAAGTTTTTCTCACTCTTTTGTGGACTGGTGTGCTTTTTCTTAACAACTGATATCAGAGCCATGGTGAAAATTAAAAAAAAAATCAAGATGATGTTCGGGATAAAGTTTGAGCAGATTGAGTGATTTGATTGAAAGAGTAATTTTCAACATCTTGTAGAGTACGATCAAAGATGTTCTGATTCAGCAGGGATTACTAAAGGCGTTGTAAGGAAAAAAGTCAGAAAATATGAAAGATTAAGATTGAGAAGAATTGGAAGCGAAAGCGGTACACATTATTCGTTTAAGTTTGGCTCCTAAATTGAAATATAGTATTATGAATGAGACATCTCCTTCTGAGTTATAAAAAAAATTAAAAAAAGTTTACATGTCGAAATCCCTAACAAATAGATTATATTTGAAGAAACAATTATATGAGTTGAAGATGGATGAGCAAACTGATGTTAGGGATCATATAAATAATTTTAATAAGTGCACAACTCAATTGTTAAGTGTAGAGGTCAAAATTGATGAGGGACATAAAGCGATAATTTTGTTGGCCTCCATACCCAAATCATATGAGACTTTAGTGACTACACTGTTAGTTGGAAAGACGGTGTTGACTGTGGATGATGTGTCAACTGCTCTGTTAGAGTATGCAAATATGAAGAAGTCAAGTAGTACGTCTCATATTGAACAAGTTTTAATGGCTATGTCAGATTTAAATAGGGGTAAGAGTAAGTCACGAGAGAGATGTTATGATAAGAGAGATGATCGTTTCTAATCTTGACCAATGAAGGATATTGAGTGCTACTATCGTCATAAAAATGGGCATATAAGGAGAAACTATAAAGAACTGACAAAGTACATTGAAAAAAGAGAAAGCAAGAAACTCAAGAGACTTCAGATTCTGCAAATGTTGTTGACCACATGTATGATAGTGAAGATGATGTTTATTCTGTTATTATTGATGAAAATATTTCTGACTCTTAGATCTTGGATTTTGAATGCTCATTTCATATGTGTCCATATAAGGAGTGGTTTGATTCTTATAAGTCCTGTGATGCTGGTAATTTGTTGATGGCTAATGATTCTAATGCTAAAGTTATTGGAAAAAAAAACTGTTAAGGTGAAGATGTTTGATGGAGTTGTGAGGATATTGATAAATGTTAGGCATATTCGTCAACTAAGGAGAAGTTTGATTTCTTTAGGAGCTTTGGACACTTTGAGTTGTGAGTACTATGCGAAGGGTGGTTTTATGTAAGTTAAAGAGAGGTATTTAGTAGTCATGAAGAGTGAAAAAGTGAAAAACTTGTATAAACTCATTGAGACTACAGTTGTAGGTAGAACTATGAAGGTGGAGCCAAGCCACTAAGAATCTTCTTCTGTTGTGAAAGAAGTTGCAGGAGTAAAAGAAGGCAACAAGATAATAACAATTGAAGATGAGAAAGACAAAATTGTGAAGACTTGTAGCAGTGAAGATACTTTGAAGAAGAAGAAGAAGAAGACAGTTTCTCATGTCAAGTTTGATGAGAGTTTAAACTTGATACATGTTTATTCTTGTTGAAGTTTGCATTGTTGGTGTGGTGACGGGTTTCGAGATTGGATATCCAAATGAGTGAGTTGAGAGAATTTGAGTCAAGGTGGAGATTGTTGGGTAAGTGCCTCAAATTAGTTTTGATAAAGTTACTATTTCATATTTTTTGGTAAGTTACTATTTTTAGTTTTTAGACAAAGAATATTAGGAGTCTATAAATAATTGTTTTGTATAAGGCTTTATGTGCTAAGAAAAAAGTGTAGAGAAACAGTGTCTCCTTTTAAGATAAAAAGAGAAAAGTGAGGAAAGAGATATGCAAAGGGTGTAAGTGGTTTTAGGTAGAGAGAGAAATAGAGAAAGTTTGTTGAGTGTGTAATTCTGAAACTGTTAATGAAGTTTTTCTTCCTCTTTCGTAGACGGGTGTGTTTCTCCCCAACACTAAGGTGACGTTTAGTTTATGGGTTCAAAACCATGGTTCATGATTCTGATTTTTAAAATTTAAATTTTTTATGAGAAAAAAACATTATAGCATAATTAAGAACTATAATTTTAAATCAGGTAAAACCCTTGAAATAAACGTCACCTAAATTATCTCAGGCATTTGGAACTACCAGCAGCATATGGATACTAAGGCTTTGTTCATTTTACCGATTCGAGTTTTTAGTTTTAGGTTTCTACAGTTAAAAGCTCTCAGAAAATGTCACATCTAACTTTTTTTACTACTGTGAAAAGCTATCAGAAAATATCACATCTCAGCTCGAATTGAAAACTCGAATTCGCAAAGTGAACGAGGCCTAAAATTGCGTCCTTTTGGTCCCAATACTATTTGGACTTGCAACTTTGTTTATAAAATAAACAATTTTTTGATTTGGTAGATAATTAATTATAGTTTTCTTGTAGATATGGAGGTGCCACTAATCTCCCTTTTAATTGTTTCCAAGAGAGATACCTTTTCATTTTTCTCCTAATATGCTTTATCTTTGATACTCATGGAAGCTTAAGAAGGATTTTTATTTTATTTTATTTTATTTTAAGTCTATTCATTAAACAAAAAAGTTTATTAACTTTCCCTGTGTTCCTGAATATTCCCAATGACATTACACCAAAAAAGGGTAATTTTTTCAAGTTAGTTATAGTGCATCAGTCAATATATTTTGCTAGTTGCTGATGTTGTTCCTCTGTCTACTTACAGGTAATAAGTGGGATAAACCAGAATAACAACTGCAGATATAACATGCTTGAAATATATATATATATATATATATATATTGTCATTAATAATTGTTAATCCGAATTTGGTTTCTTAGACAAAACCACTTTTATCTTCTTGAAGCCCAAATCTGTCAGTTACTTTAAAGCATGTAAAACAGCCTGCAGATCATGCTATGGAAAATAGATAAACAGAGTCCTTATTACCCTTAGATTTTCAACGGATTCAGAGCTAAGGAATCATAGTTTGATCTCTTAACATTACTAATCAGCCAAATTTACGGTTTTCATAAATTATTTCATCAATATGTTATGCGGTTTCAATTGCTGACTTACGTTCCTTTGTTGAACATTAGAGTATATTCTGGCAGTGTAGGTTTTTTTTTTTTATAGGAAATGAAGTTTTATTACTTAATTGAAATATCAGCAAATATAAAAGAACCAATAAAATAAATTGGGAACCTATCTAAATGTAATATCAGCAAATAGTGCAGATATATTAGGATTTTGTATTTGATTATCTCAAATTTTTCATTAAAAAAACTATTTTTTCTTAAAATCCTCTTTGATTAACCAAAGAGAAATCGAAATCTTGGTTATTTATTACCTTTGATCAGATTCTCAATCTTTGTGATGGGTGCAAAAATTGCATGAATATATTGCAAGTGAGAGCGATGTCAACGAGTTCTCATTCTCTGCTGATCAAGGCTAAGCTAATTGATTGCCTGCCTATCATTAACGCAATAATCTTGGTGGAGATTAAGAACCAACAATGTTGTTAACCATAAAGTATATTATATGACCTAATCATGCACCAACTTTATCATTTCAGCTCAACATCTATTATTCCAAAGAGAAACGGGGTCCTTTTAAAATAAAAAATAAAAAATAAATAAAAAAAAAACTTAGACGATTTGATTTCAAATTGCAGCTGATCGGCTCTTCCCTTCAAAGATTGACCAAAATATTATGATATCACATGTCTTACATGTGATCATCATACTTTCACCATGATTTCCAAGTAGCTTCATTGTCATCACTCATTATGATGTCATTTCCGCGAAAGTGAAAGGTAATAGGTGATTTTAAAATTCGTTTCAAAATAATTTTATTTTTTATATGAAAATAGAAATGAAAATGTTTTCAATCTCAGGTATAAATTATTTTTAAAAATGAGTTTGGTAGTTTTATCAATAGATTGTTTTCAGTATAAAAAATCCATTAATGTCTCTGTCTCCTTCTGTGCTCGAGAGAGGAGAAAACGGAAACAAAAAATGAAAAATGACTAAAAGTCGTTTTTTATTTCTCTCTCATTTTACACTAAACCAAAAAATCATTTTCATTTCTATTTTTTTATCTTTAATTGTGCTCAACGCTGCCAACTCCAAACATGGCCAATACTTTTCTATCTCCCAACAAATAAAACAGACTTTTGGTTGCAATAAAGAAAATTGTAGGAATATTTACATTTTTATGCCCTATATTTTAAGTTTATTCAAAATTTATACTTTTGATTTTTAATTTCATCAAATGTATACTTTCAAATTTGATTTAATATACAAATCTATCCCTAATATCAGTCAATAATTGATTTTGACCTCTAAAATGACTAAACTATCCTTAAAAAAGAGAGAAAATAAAATAAAACTTTCCAACATTACAAAAAATAAAAATTAAAAACATAAAAAACCCTATTTTAATGGTATTTTAGATATTTTTAAGGTTAAAACCGAAAGTTTAAAATTTTCTTTTTCCATTTTTATTTAAGGGTACTTTAGGTATTTTATACTTAAAATCATGGATTGATTGTGAAAAAGTATTAATTTAAATATTAAATCTCATATAAAAGTATACATATGATTAGATTAAAAACGGACAGTATAATTTTTAAATAAATCTAAATACAAAGTATAAAAATGTAAATTTTCCTTTGTATCATGCATTAGTTCTCATATATAGTCCTCATATATTCTTGTCGCATGCAGATGACATTTTTAGCACGGAATATTCCACTTCCACACACACACACACACACACACATATATATATATATATATTTTTTTTTTTTGTGTGGCTGAAATAGTCATTCTTCCACTTGCACACATAAGTTGCCAAAGTATTACCATTTAAAATAAAGCTAGCTAGTGCACTATACGCGTCCAAACCACTTAAGAATAGTTTTTCTTTTTTTTTCCTCCTCCCAAAATAACTATATAAACTTTTTCCTTTAGCTTCCTTCATTGATGCCAAAAATTATACATTTTTCCTCAAAAAAACAAAAAAAAAAAAACATTTGTCCTAAAAAAAAAAAAACATTTTTCTTGCTATGATCATCTTTTCTTTTTTACCTTTGGCATATTTTCTAAGTACAAATTATCCAAATTACATATCCAAATTGATAGTGACATAAAAGCAATATTAAATGAGAAGATAGAACTTAGAAAATGCCGTTATATCTATCCTACATAGAAAATTTAACAAATAAGACGACCAAATAAAAGAAGCTTCCTGGTGTTTTCTTTAGGTAGCCAACTTGTTTCAGATGCCGTCAAACAACGACAACGAAATTTTTATTTAAAAAACAAAAATATTGAAAAAAAAAAAAAAACAATTTCGAGGCGACTTCCATCAAGGTCTAGGTCGTTATACCAATAGTAATGAAATAAGAATTCGAGAGACAATGGAATTTAACGTTTTGAAGCCGCAAAGTAATTTACTCCGCGAATTTAATTTTGTCAAAAAAACGCACTAATTTGTTTTCTGATCTTTTTGGCATGTAATGTCAATACACTAGTATAAATACAACTCCACACCGGGCTTATTCTTTCTGTGCTTAGCTTCAATTTGAGAGTCAGAAATGGAAAATGGAGGATTGAGCTCCGGCAACAAACCGACGATCATGGTGACGAACGACGACGGAATCGACGCGCCTGGCTTGCGAGCGCTAGTTCATGTTTTAGTCTCCACTGATCTTTATGTTGTGCGTGTCTGCGCACCTGACTCGTATGTTATTCCTTCTTTTATCATTATTTATATGTGCCATTTTGTATACGTCTATATGTACATATGAACATCGAAAAATCATTTTAGTAATTTGGTATATTTATAAGTTTTTAAAGTGTAGTTATAGAAATTTTTTGTTTTAATCATTTGTGTTATTTATTTATTTTTTTTGGATTGAATTATTTACAGGGAACAGTCAGCGGTCAGTCATCATAGCACTTATCGTCATCCTATTTCTGTTAAGCAAGTGGAAATTCAGGGAGCAACAGCTTTTGCAGTTTCTGGTTTGTTCAAATGCTATGTATATTTTGTTCATTGCATTTTCAATGTTTGAAGCTTTTTTTCCCCCATAAAATCTTGTTAACTTGATGCACTTTGTAGGAACTCCTGCTGATTGTGCTTCTTTAGGAGTCTCCGAAGTACTATTTCCTTCTGTTCCTGATCTGGTAGCTCTCTAGCTAGCTTATGGATATATCTATATATATATATAGATATTATATATATATATATATTATATTTGTCATGGACTTCTGAATATTTACAATAAAAAAAAAGGTTTTTTTATTTTTTTATTTTTTTATAAATAAAAAAGGGTTGAATCTTCAAAGTAAGAAAAAAAAAGTGGCTCTTCGTGTTCGTAAATCGTACATATGACTATTTTTTTTTCTAATGTTGTACATATGACTATACATACGCAGGTGATCAGTGGCATAAACCAGGGTAACAACTGCGGATATAACATGTTCGTAAATCGTAATCTTTTACCTTTACATTGTCGTTTCTTTCTTTTTGACTAATTTTACATTGTCGATTCAGAAATGGTCAACCATTAATACAGCCAGCAGATTTATCAATATTCATATTCATCTTTACATTATTAGTCAACTGATTCAAACCAAAAGGATCTTGTTATAACACACAGAGACATATATATATATATATATATTTTAAATTTTTGTTTTGTTTTTATAGTCACTGATTTGGGTTCCATTGTTGAACTGTAGTATATATTCAGGCACTGTAGCCGGTGCTCGCGAGGCGTTTCTTGATGGCGTACCTTCTATCTCTGTATCTTATGATTGGTTAGTACAACTATATTTATATATGTATATGTATAATGTTCTCTGTTTTTTTTTGTGTAGGTATATCTATAATATACTTGATTTATTAGGAGCAAATAAAAATAATTAATTTACTCTTAAAAAATAGGAATTTTAGCACCTGTCTTCATTCTTGAAAACTTTTTCTAGTGGATTTAGTCATTGAATTTATAAAATAGTAAGAATTAACCGCAATTGACAATTGTTAACGATTTATAATTTTGAGAAGAATAACTATAGATTAAGGATTTTTTTCATGGATTTGTCTTACTTTTATACATGAAAATTTATTTGTTTTAAATTAATTCTTAAATTGTTTAACTCATGTTAAGGATTAGAGTTAGTAGCTATATCTGAAATGGGGAATTCAGAAATTTTCTCATCTAAAAATTCAAGAACTAACATGCTCAAAATAACTATATTGGTCAATCACTAATCTACTCTTAATCTATGTTTCGTAGAGTGAAAAAGGGAGTAGAAAGAAATTAGTGAAGATATTTTCGAGAGGAAAAAATAAACTTACGTTGTTTGGTAAAGAAGAAAATAGGAAAGAACGAAGTTGTAAATTCATGAGTCCCACTACCAATTCTTTCAACTTTAGGAAAAAAAAAGAGACGGGAAATAAAATTGATAAAATTGTTGAACTTACTTTTAAAATGCATAAGTCTGAATTTTTATCTATATTCTTAATTAATACCCTCTTGACTAAAATAATTATTTGACTAAAAAGAATATTAATCAATACTAAATAATAAAAATTCAAACTCGCACACTCTAAGGATTATTTGTTTCCTTTTCTGAAAAAAATTTGACAAACAAATATGATATAAAATAACTATTTAGGCCCTCATCACCCATCATCTTTTTTAAAAAAATTTTATTTGTATAAGATATTTAGACATTTCCTTTTATTTTTCTTTCTCTTCTACTAGAAAGAAAATCTTCCTTTTACTATTTTATTTACTTCACTTTGATATTTCAGTCCTCCTTTTTTCCCTATTTACCATATCTCCTACCAAACATAGCAAAATAATGAGGATGGCAAAGGCACGAGGAATCACATAAATCATCATTCCATCATCCTGCCTAATAATAGTCATTAGGACCCTTTTTAATGTAAATGCTAATGCTAAATATATATTTAGCATGAAAAAGTATAATATTATATATTATTTTTATTTTTGTTCTAATGCATAAAGTCATTTGAAATTTTAAATCTATTTTTTTATAATCATTAAACTTTGAAAGTTGTGAAAGTAAACTTTTATTTTTAAAATAATTAATAAATGAAAAAGTTGTAATGAGTTTGAGTTTTAGCTTGAGTTTGAACTTGAGTTTATGGCTAAAATCTGAGTTCAAACCCCCCTCTCCCAGACACACACACACCATGGATACTCCTACCCAGAAATCTACCCAGTCCTTAGAACCAGCCAAGTTATCCTCGTCAGTTACTATTCCTAGTTCCTGTAAAAGATCCATCTCCTCTAAGATAGAAAATCTAGTAAAATACTCCTATATTCCTTAAACCGCCATAGTAGAAGAGTCTGTCCCTCATTTGTTAAGTCCGTATAATGTCTTCAAGAGATATCGACGCACTATTCGACTCTGATTGAGATAATTTTTTTTCTATGCGTTCACAAGGAAGAGAAAATCTATATATCCTATTAAAATTTTTCATCGTCATTGAGTTTTTAAAAGAATACTATTCAAATACAAATAGTTATGTTTTGACCCACCCAAATACAAACTCAAATAGATTCTCAACTCAAATCATAACTTAAATGTGCATATCCAAACACAAACTCAAATTAGATTTCTAACTTAAACCATAACTCAATTATGTCTTAACTCAAGTCACTCAACCAAAGTCATATAAAAGAACACACTCTAAATATTTCAACTAATATCAATCAAATACTAAATTTTTCATATGCTATACTTAGTGAGAACTTTGCTACAAAGTATGTGAGAAATTTATTACAATAAATAGCATTGCAATATAGAGTATTTTTATACTCAAATGCTAAATTTGTACTTGTCGCATCAATTATATCATTGCATTGAAGATGTTATTAAAAAATAAAAAAAATACATTTAAAAAAAAAAACGACACTCATTCCAATTTATGTTGTTATTATCTCCAAAACGACACTCAATCTCTATGATGGCCCGTGGGCATGGGAATGCAGGAAACCGGATAAGAGCCACGTTAATGACTTCACTCTCTCTGCTGAGGCTTGCTTGCCCATCATTAATGCAATACTGATGGATATCAAGAATCGAACTTATCCACGTGGATGTTTCTTGAATATAGATTTTCCAGTAAATGTTGGTAATCATAAGGTATGTATGGGACAATATTCACGCTATAAAATAATCTCCAAAATACTTTATAAAATTAATATATCCATCTCAAATTTTGACATTCAAATAGGAAAACCACTCTCTAATAATGCAATGTAATTCTTAATGTTTAATGTGAATTAAAGTCAAATTTAACTCTAAATATAATATATGTCAAATTTTAACATTTGAGTGCTATTGGTTGGTGTCTTTACTTTTTTTATTTTTTTTTTAACTTTCATTGTTTTTAGAAATTAAAAGTAGATATAATATTGAAATAGCACCAAAATACAGCAACTTATCCAATATGTCATTTTCACATTTTTTTTTTATTTATTCCAAACATAACATCGGTATTGTCGTTTGCATCAGAGATTGTCTAATTTTCAGCATTAATATGTATTATCATTTTTATTGAGTACTTTATTTATAGTTTTGAGAACACTTTTTAATTAATTTTATTTTTTGGTGATTTACTCTTCCTTAAAAGGGATATAAGCTGACTAAGCAGGGAAAAACTAGGTCAAGACTGGGATGGAGGCAAGTTACATCTGCAAAATTGTTAGCAACACAATCCGAAGATAATCATGCACCAACCATTTCAAAAGAACATCTACTGTTCCAAAAAGAAGTTGGTCTTTTTCTTTTTTCCTTTTATTTTATTTTTTCTAGCTACCCTTTTCCCGTTTTGATGTTTTGGGATAATAAATTTCATGTTACACATGAAAAGATACCTTAACGGTAAGACACAATTTAAAACTATTAAATCACATCAGAATTATATAAGAGTACAACATAATTTGATGAAGCTTACAACTAATTTGAACTGTATTCCACCAATAAGGTATTTTTTTTCATACCCAGATACAGAATTCTACCGTACATTTGCTGAATTTTATTGAAAGAAACTCCATTTTGACCATTTTGTAGCTTACTGGCACTCTGATGGCGGACAATGATGATGATACAGATAAAAAGTCTCTAAAAGAAGGATATGTGGGTATTTTACCTTTGCATTAAGTTAATAGGAACATATTTAGTCTTATGATTAACATGCTTTTTTTTTTTTGTGGCCAAATTTGTACGTACAGATTACTATCACTCCTCTAGGTGCCCTCACTCGTGGCGATGCAAATTACAACGCTTACTTCAAAGATTGGCTCCCAAAATGGAGTTGAGGACCGCGTTCAGAAACCTATTTTCGTGTCGTTTATTTCATATATTCAAACCAGAAAGTTTGAATTGAAATTTTAGGACTTGTTCTTTTGGAGTTTAACTTAAGTATAATTCTTGAGTTGAATTTGAGTTATAACTTAAGTTGAACTTGTAACTTGAGTTTGTGTTTGGTTGTGTACATTTGAGTTATGGTTTGAGATAAAAATCTTTTTGAGTTTGTGTTTGAGTAAGTCAAAACTTGAATTTATATTTAGATAGTATTTTAATAAAAATTCAATGCTGATGAAAAATTTTAATAGGGTATATGGGTCGGGTTTTATTCGTCTTTTCGTTGTCAACGCATAGAAAAAAAAATCATCTCAATCAGAATTAAAACGAAAAAGTTATAGCATTTTTAAGAATAGAAAAAATACTGTTCATTAATTTGAGTTCGAGTTTCTGAACTCGAGTTGAAGGGAAAACTTGAACTCGAGTTTTAGTCCTAAACTCGAGTTTAAACTCGAGTTTAAACTTAAAAGAATATGAACTCGAATAAAGTTGTAACTCGAGTTGTCTTTTTTTGAGTTTTTCACTCAAAAGAATAAGCCCTAAATTTCTACAGGAAAAAACAAACAAACTGTGATTTAAACCCACAAAATAAATATGACCAATTATTGTTTGACCGAACAGTGATTGCCCTTTGTGACGTTTAGGTGAAAATAAATGTACCATATGAAGGTGTTAAATTATACATGGTTCCACATGCTTGTCCTTTGTAGTGCATAATGATCACGATTTCGAAGATGGAATATTCCATGACCTGTTTGTTTCCGTTTTCATTTTTTTTTTTCATATTTTTCGAGACTAAAAAATGAAAACGGAAACATAAAATGCGTTTGGTGTAAAAATTTTTAAAAAACAAAAACAAAAATATTTTTGTCTTTTCTGAAAAACTGAAAACGAAAAAAAGGTGTTTTCATTTTCACGTTTTCATTTTCTGAAAATGAATTTCATTTTTTTTTCTTCTCTCTCTTCTCCAGCCGAAGAAGACGTTGGGACATCCGGAGAAAGCCCACCGTCTATGCTCCTCTCCGACTGGCCCGCCACCGTCTTCTCCGACTGCCCCCCGCCCCCCATTCTTCTTCCCATTTCCTCTCCTCTGCAGTTTTCATTCCTCTGCATGTAATATATTATTATTTAATATATTTAATAATAATAATAATTTAATATATTTAATATTATTATTTATTCAATATATTATTAATTTAAATATTATTACATGTTTTTAAAAATTAAACCACCAAACGCAGTTTCAATTTTTTTTAAAACCAAAATCAATCTCTGAATAAAACTACCAAACGCATTTCAGAAATAATTCTAAAATGAAAATGAAAACGTTTTCATTTCTATGTTCATACAAAAAATAAAATCATTTTGGAACCAATTCTAAACGCACCTGATATATTGTTATTGGCGATATCTATCATTAAGATATGATTGTTTTAATATTCTTTGTAATCTGACGACAAACAAATTAACAATGATCTGATAATACGAGAATCATGTTATTTAAAAAAATTTAACCTCTTACTAGAGCCAGAATCCAAAAGATCATCATGGCTAATGACATAAAAATCTCTTATAAAAGAAGTGTCAGAAAAAAAAAGGAAAAAAAATACTTTAAAAAGCAAAACAAAACAAAAAAAGTTTTTTCGTCCCAACTTAATCCTTTACAGTTTACAAATTTTGAGCACCACGTGATATGTCATTATATTCTTTATTGCTGAAAATATGTCATTATATTTATGAAAGAAATAGATTGCTAAAATTGGTATAAATAAGGAGTAAAACTGGGGATCAGAAACAACCAAAACTCTCCTAAGATAACAATAAGCATTTCTGCATCCAAGAATATATATATATATTGCTCTACTTCTTTTGTGTTTAGGCCTCAGAGCTTCTAAGTCATCTCAAGCATTTGGTGCTACCAAGTACTAGCTAATGATTCTACCCAAAAAAAAAAAAAAAAAAAAAAATCAATTTAGTATCATACCTTAAATTTTTAATATTAATATTAAATATGTACCTTCGAGTTTTAGAAAACATCTTGTGTGTAGCCTAAGACCTTTTTTTTTTTTTTTTTTTTTTGGAAATAAACTGTTTTTTTTTTCTACCCATCCATTTAATTAATCAGAGAATAGTTTAAAAAATTCTGAAAATATTTTAAAACATTTAAAAATTAAAAAACTCAAAATTTTATTTTTTAAAATATGAATTTTAAAAAATGTTTTAGATATTTAGAATTTTTAGTTTCTAACTAATTAATTGAAAGAGTAAGAGGGACATTTTATGTCTCAAAAAAAAGTCTTTGGGTACCGAAAACATATTTTTAAAACTCGAAGTACCTTTTTATCACCTTCGAGACGTTTTGACAGTGTAAAATGATTTTATCACCAAAAAAAAAAAAAAAAAAAAAAAAACAAACTTGCTTATGATTATTAAATTTTTTTTTTCAACTTCAATATAGTAAAAACTGGTCCCCTGCACTCGGTGGTAGAACCACTTTTTTAGTAACTGCGGCATATGCTCTTACTCAAACTTTAAAATTTATTTTTTATTTCTAATTTTTCCTTAAATTTCAATCGTGTCCTCATTTTATACCAAAAAATCGAATTGTATACCTCAATAATTGAAATGTGTAAACTTATCTCTAACATGCCATTTTCTGTAGGGACTGATTCGTCCTACAAAAAGTAAGATAAAATAAAACAAAATGAGAGGGTGATGGAAATTTCCAAGTTGTTTCTTTCGTAGTTCAGTTTAGTTTTCAGAAGCGACCCGACATTTAAAGTGAAGTCAACAAACAAGTTCAACGTAACTTCCATGTTGTAACAAGATTATTTCAATAAGACTAGTCATCGAAAAGTAAAGGGGAAAGAGTTTTCCTTTTCGTACCAAATATTATTTAAAAAGAAGACTTTGAAAAATGGAAGTTCCACATTCTATATATATATAACTCTATATATGCGTGTTTGCATACACATATATATTGCTCAACACCTTTTGGCTCTTCATACCTTAAAGAAAAAAAAATTTCTTCTCATCTTTAATTTTAATTTCAGTTCAGAAATGGAAAATGGTAGTTTGAGCTCCACGAATAAACCGGCGATTATGGTGACCAACGACGACGGGATCAACGCGCCGGGTTTGCGAGCTCTAGTTCATGCTCTTGTCTCCACTGATCTCTATGTTGTTCAAGTTTGCGCCCCCGACTCGTATGTTAAAATCTTTTATTATTAGTAAATTGGTATATTCGTGGTCATGAATAAGTATTAAGGGACGTTTGTTTTTTATATTCGTTCTTGATTCTGAATCATAATTTTTGATTTTTTACGGTGTTTTCTCTCACAAAAAATACACGTAAAACGAGAATGATCTGAATCATAATTCTGAATACATAAACCAAACATCCTCATAGTAAATTGTTTGTTGTTGAATCATTTACAGAAATAAGTCTGCTGTTAGTCACTCTATTACTTATCGTCATCCTCTTGTGGTCAAGCAAGTGGAAATCCAAGGAGCAACAGCGTTTGCAGTTTCCGGTACACTCTGTTCAAATCCTTTGTTCAATTTGAAAAAAAAAAAAAAAAAATCGAAACTAACTTAACGGTCAGAGGATCCGTCAATGATAGGACCGGCTACCGGTAATACACATTGTTTATCTACTTCATTTTTTCAAGTCTTACCGTAGAAATCTCCATGAATATATTTCTTCACGAGTTCGCAATTTCTTAAGTTTCATGCAATTTTCTTTTTAAATTTTTTTTTTAATATGTCATGTTTGTACTAAATTTGCAGGAACCCCGGCTGATTGTGCTTCTTTAGGAGTTTCCAAAGCTCTATTCCCTTCAATTCCAGATTTGGTAGAAATCTGGCTTTCAATTGTTGTTATTGATTCATCTCATTTTTCTCCTAATATGCTTCATCTTGACATTGATGGAAGCTTTTGATGCCGGATTTGATTCTACTTTCTAGTGCATCAGTTTATCAAGTTTAGAATTTGAGTTTTACTATAGTAAAAAACTTTCAGAAACAGTTATATTTAACTTTTTTGCTACAATAAAAAGTTATCTCATAAAGTCACATCTCAACTCGAATCACCGAATTAAACGGACCCTAACTAAATTCGTACTTATGTCTGTGTGCACAGGTAGTCAGTGGCATAAACGAGGGCAGTAACCTCGGATGTAACATGTAAGTAGTAATATCTTATCATTGCATTATTATTTAGGAGAATTCTTTTTGTATTTTCTCTCCTATAGTTGCTTTAAAGAAAACAACATAAGGATTTAGTAGGAAACATTAGTTTCTCAAACAAACTATTAACCAATCAAAATCTTTATTACATCTCATAACAGATTTAATTAGTCATTTCCACGCTCTCAAATATCAATTTCAACTATTTCTTATTATTATTATTATTATTATCTTCATAGTTAAGTTTTCTTAACTGGTTTGTGGTTTTCATAAGTTGCTGACTGGCTTTTGTAAGTTACTGATTGAATCGTAGCGTATATTCTGGCACGGTAGCTGGTGCTCGGGAGGCATTTCTTGATGGTATACCTTCTGTATCCCTGTCTCACGATTGGTAAGTATAGATATTTCAAACTAATTTCATATATTTGCTAAACTCGAAAAATGCTCTAGACAAATTAACATTCTTGTGTTTCATGTATTATCTTAATCCACATGAAGTTTTCAATAAATACACTGGTGGTCTTGCAATTGCAGGATTCCGGGTAAGAGCCATGTCGATGACTTCACACACTCTGCTAAGGCTTGCTTGCCTATCCTAAGCGCAATATTGACGGATATCAAGAATCAAACTTATAAGCATGAATGTTTTCTTAATGTAGCTTTTCCAACTGATATTGCAATCTGTAAGGTACATATATATATATATATATATATAAACCAATAATAAGAATATATAGTTAGGAGATGAATGTATATTAAATTCTACACGTTTTATTTGATTTAGAAGTGCATTTAATAATTAATTTTTTTCCATCTTATTAGGGGTACAAGTTGACTAAGCAAGGAAAAACTAAAGCAAGACTAGGATGGAGGCAAGTTACTTCAGAGATAGAACGAGCAAATCTGCTATCATCGTCTCCGGAAGAAAATTATATACCAACAAAACATCTAGTATTCCGTAAAGAAGTAGATCTTTTCCTTCTCATTTGGTTTTTACTCAATTAAAAGATGAAAATCTATCATTCTATGAAGAAAATTTTCATGTCTATTACGGTTTTCCTTTTTTTTTTTTTTTTTTTTTTTTTTTTTTATATATAGTATTTATTCATCACAAGTGATGAATATCGCTGCTCATTTACTAATGTGGTACACAAGGTTGTAGTTCTGCCTTTTGTCTTCTGGTGATGAACATTATTATCAGTCACCTCATTACTTGTTATCATCATTACTACTGAAAAGCATTATTCCTTTACATTTAACTCTGGTTTCATTCTTTTACAGATGAAGAGTCTTCAAGCTGATGATGATGAGGATGATGACACAGACAAGAAGGCTTTAAGAGAAGGATACGTGGGCACCAATATCTCTTTTCCACTTTTTGGGCTGGGAAAATGGCTTATAAGGCTTTATGATTAACAATGATATAATTTTTTTTTTCTTTTCACTTTATTTTCAGATTACTTTGACTCCTCTTGGTGCACTCTCTCGAGCTGATGGAGGTTGCCATGCATACTTCAAGAATTGGCTCCCAAATTGCAGCTGACCACACTTCTCTTATCGTCATAAGTCATGTAGGAGAAAAAACTGTCTGAGAAATAGCAGCATTATTCTTTACGTCGCTCTTTGCATTCATTGTTTACAATTCTCTGATAGTGGAGTTCATGTGTTTCGTTGTTTACAATTCTCTAATAGTAGAGTTCATGTGTCAAACAGCGAATACAGAGAGTGACAGAAAGAGTGACGCTAGCATTTTTCAAAACTGTTTTCTCTTAGTGGCATGTCCTCCTTGTGCTAGGTCAATTATCTTTTGTGATGGTTTCCACCTTGGCCAATATTTGGTTCCGCGGAACATTTCTCTGTAGTTTCGATGTTATTTCATGTCCATTAGGTGAGAATAAAATAAAATGTGCTTTTGTTACAAAGAATATCAATATGACATGAGGATTCCCCATTATCCACATTCTTGTCCTACGCAACGTATAGTGATGACAATTTGAGCATAAAATAATTCCATTGCAACAAATGAGTTGATAATGTATTCCCATTTAAAATGTCAATAATATTAATGACTTGTGATTGGTGACGTCTATTGTTATTTGTTAATTACCTTTTCGGCGGTATTAGGTTGAACACGACAATAATTTAACAGAAAAATGTAGAGAAACTCTTTATCTTATTATATATTTATTTTCTTTACCTTCTACATTAGATTGTATCATTTGGAGATTTCAATATTAATCATTATAAAATAACTCTTGTGCAGATACCCCCTAGAACCACGTAATTGAACACAAAATTAAAAATTCCGTACCTTGTTTTTGTGGTAGAACATTTTTTGTAGGGTAGTAGGAGAACAAATTTTAACCTCTCTAAAGAATAATTTGGTATAGTTTTATTATAAAAATATTGCATTTATAACAAGTAATTCTGAAGCGTTAAAATCCCATCCAATCCAACAGTCACACTATCGGCAATACATGCTTTAATAAATCTCAAGTCATCCAACAGTCATTATAATATAAGCAAACACAACAAAATTTAATTCAGAACTAATAGTTGAAAATCCTAAGAAAAAATAAAAGAGTAAACTTACATCCAACCAAAATGTCATTTCATATAGAAAAGTAACAAATACATAAATAATTAAATATTGTTCAGAGTTCTTTAGGAAAAGAGTAATTGGCATAATTACTTCCTAAACTGGTTAGTAGGTGAAAACTTTAATCTTTTTTTTTTTTGAAAAAAAGAATTTAATTATATAATGTCTAAGAGTTTGTTTAAAAAGTATACTCAAACAATAATTGTTAATTCTAACGTTTAAAATTTAAATTTTTTTTATAAAAAAAATACTATAACATAATTAATAATTTAAGTTTAAATATATAAATAAAACAAACCAACCCTAAATTATTTAAACGTTATCAATTAAAACTTTTCTATCCATTTCTATTAATTTCTCGTGGAAAACGTAGCCCGTGATATGGCCCTCTTTTATTACAAAACCAAAATATCCTTATTATTCGGAACATACCCAAAAAGGAAAGAGAGATACAATAGAGTTATTGCAAGCCAGATAGGCTGCCGCTGTCGCGAGCCGTGCCCCTCCAATCCGCGAGTCGTATCCCGTTTGATTCATAAATTTAAATTAGTAGTTGTAATTTTACATTTAAATTTTATGAGAAAATTTATTGATAAAAACTTTTTAAATTTAAATTTTTTATTTGAGAAAAAACTATAACATAATTGAAACTATGAGCGGAACTCATGAACTAAATAAGACTTTTAATTTTTAATATTTAAACAATTTAAAGGTCGTTTTATAAAAATTAAAAGAATGGAGACTAAAATAAAGCACGTAAGTTTAGGGTTAATGGTGTCAATTACTCTTACAAAAACCATAAAAAATAATAATAATAATTGAGTCAGCTTTTGGATGGAAGTGCGACTAGATTCTCTCCACGGGCATAAATTCCTTCTTGATTTTTCCTAATAAAATTTTCAGGAAAAGAAAATTCACAATAAACCCGTATAAATACGCCAGCGCCAGCGCACACAAACCCATTTCCTTGGTCCTTAACCTCAAGACACAAACAGCTTTGGAGAGTACCTGTACATCAAAATATTCTCACAAATCAGTCTCTCCAATCTCTCTCTCTCTCTCTCTCTCTCTCTCGGATATGGAAATCGATGGAATCGGCTCCGGCAACAGGCCGGCGATCATGGTGACGAACGACGACGGAATCGACGCCCCGGGGCTCCGAGCCCTGGTTCAGGTCCTCGTCTCCGCCGGTCGCTACATTGTCCAAGTTTGTGCCCCGGACTCGTATGTACTTTCATTTCATGTTTCATCAGATTCTAAGTCTGATAGTGTTCTTGAAAATTGATGTCTGTTGCGTGATTTTTGTACTTGTGGAAGAACATTTCTTTCGTTGTTTCTTTCTGTGTGTTATGATTGATGCTTGTGAAGTTAAAAGAACAATTTTTCTTTTTTTTTTGGCTGAAAAAACCGAAATTACGAGCTTTTTTTTATGAGAAAATGAATTGAATGATTTACAGGGAAAAGTCAGCAGTTAGTCATAGCATCACTTGGAGAAATCCTCTTGCTGTTAAGCAAGCAGATATTCCAGGAGCCACAGCATTTGCAGTTTCTGGTTTTTCTTTCTTAATCCTCTTTTCTTTTTTTAATTCATTATCTGAATTATGTTGTTGTTTTTTAAGTTGTGATGACTCAAATGATATGTTGGAATTTTCACCAGAAATCTCGGACTTTCTTAGCAACTAAACAACCAGGACATAACAGAAACTCAACCCTCTCAAGAATTAATAACCAGAAATTAATCAACACAACCAGAAAAACAAGCAACCTCAGAATAGAAAGCTTTATTAGAGAGAACATTAGAATTGCACCTCAGACAATCCTTAGGCCTCTTTATAGAAACCCTGTGGCTATTTCAATTACAACAGAATTATCAAGAACGTAATTCTATTGGCTAAGAGTCTAACTAGCCTAATAATCTGAGTAATTCTCTACAGCACAGAACACCAAAACTGTCTACTCCCAGCCCCATTCTGCCACGTCACCTTTCTATTCCTAATTCCCTGATTAAATCCAAGCCAACAGTACAACATGATATTTTCATTTAAAAGGGTATTATTGAAAATTTGAAATTTTTTTCATCTACTTCGCAGGAACTCCGGCGGATTGTGCATCTCTTGGGATTTCCAAAGCATTGTTTTCTTCGGTTCCTGATCTGGTATCCTTCTTGTTGTTTGAGAAATTTTGATATTTACAGTTACTTTTAAACAACAAAGGTCTCTTTTTTCTTATTGGTATGCAAAGTTAATTCTGTTTTTGTACTCACTAGTGATATATACTTGTATTCACACACAGGTAATCAGTGGCATAAACATGGGTAGCAACTGCGGATATCATATGTGCGTAACATTTGATCTTCTAAGCACTTTCCATAGTATTCTTGCTTTTAAAATATCTTTTTCAAAGCAAAGATTGAGTTAAGGCGACCGATCAGATTCGCTTAGTGTAATGGCTGTCAGGAATTTTCTATTTGAATTGATATCATTTACTGGAAATCTTATGCAGTATTACAATTTGGCTTCTTCAAAATGATCAGTTTTGTCATTTAAATTCACAATTCTGTCTAAAAAGGGTGCTAATGAAATACTAAGGAGAAAAAGAGTAGACAAATTAATTGTCATAGATTTCAAACAAATGCACTTGGGGACTATTTCTCTTTATTCTTTCACAAACTTTGAGGCTAGGTTATTTTCTTATATAAAAAGCACCTGATATTGATTTTCAGGCATTCTAATAGTTTAAGTAGCTGTTCTTTTAGTATGTTAATATAGTTAGCTGGTTTGAACTTTGTTATTGTCAAATGATAACTGGCTCCTTTGTTAAACTGTAGTGTTTACTCTGGCACAGTTGGCGGAGCTCGGGAGGCTTATTTTAATGGCATACCTTCTATCTCCGTATCCTATGAGTGGTATGTGTGAATATTTGATGTCAATATTGCTGCTCCGGAAAAGTTCTTCTTTGTAGTCATATACTGCAGTTTTTCAATTGTACACCATGTAGTTGGATTCACATGTTTTGTCACAAGTGAATTGTTACTCAATTTCTTCTGACTAGCAAAGAGGGTAAAAGGATTTTGTATATCTTGAACTTGCAGGGTTGCGGGTAAGAGCCAAATTAATGACTTCACACTCTCTGCTGAAGCTTTCTTACCAATCATTGATGCAATACTAGCAGAGGTCAAGAACCAAACTTATCCGCAGAGATGTTTTTTGAATATTGATCTGCCCACTGATGTTGCTAACCATAAGGTAAATATCATTATGTTATGATATTGTCAGAAACAATATGATCCTTAAAACTCTGATCTTCCTAATTGGTTAATTCATGTACATATTTCGCGTTCTAGCAAGACATTGCAAACATCGCTGCCATATCATTGATCATTCTAGTTTGCACCCATTTTGGGATTTGCTTTTGATGTTGATTTTTGTGGTCTGTTGTGCCTTGAAAGGGATATAAGCTGACAAAGCAGGGTAAGAGTATATTCAAAATGGGATGGAATGAAGTTACTTCTGATGCACATGGTGGCAAAATGTTGTCAACAATGACGATGGGAACGGATTCAGCCGGATCTGCTGAAACTGATTCACAAGCTGTTTCAGCAGACTATCAATTGTTCCAGAGAGAAGTGGGTCCTTTTTTTATTTTACTTTCTGCAACTTTGATGTATTTTTTTCCTTGTATTTTTTGGCTTGCCGTGCTCTCATTGTATTTTATTATTGCTTTCGTTCTTTCTTTCTTTCTTTTGAACAAAAAAACCATGTTTCAAGTTCCGATAGTTGTGTGGTTTAGCATCTTTTCTAACTCTTGCTGTTTTATACTTGCCAATCTGGCTTATATCGAAATTTATGGCTGTCACCAATTTGCTGTTCTGGAGTTACAGAGAGCTTGACTTATTTTCAACTGACTCTTTACTGTTTTATCATTATGATTTAGTATTTATCGAGACTGAAAAGAAATACTTGTTTGTGGATGACTTGAAACGAAAGAATTTGAAGCCTGGTTTTCTCTTATCCTTTAGTCAATACTTTGTTCCATTTTTTTCTAAAAAAATTTGAAAGGATATTCTACTTCCTCTTCTGTAGGTTAGGGCGGCCGAAGCAGATCATGAAGATGGTACTGATCACCGTGCTTTGCGAGAGGGATATGTGGGTGTATTTGCATTGCTTTTATCTTATATAATTCTTGAACTTAGTAGAGTAGTTTATGATAAACATTGTCTTTACTATACCATTTTACAGATTACTGTCACTCCCCTTGGTGCCATCTCTCGCGCTGAGATAGATTGCCATGCCTTCTTCGAAAATTGGCTGCCAAGAGCAGCAGAACGCTTCTCCTCATCAGCCTTATGAGGCCATAAGGTCCATCTTTCGAATAAATTCTATCATCTTTATCAGGTACTTGTTTGCTAAACATATTCTCCATCAACAGTCATACAAGTTCATCATTTATTCAATCACTAACATGATTTTTTACCTTTGAAATGAAAATTTATTGAAAGCAAGTATTGTTTATGGAGGATTATTTGCAACTGGCTCAAGGGGCTATTTTAGGAAAATCAATTGCTTCCCTTGCATGGTTTTCATGTGATTCTACTCGCCGCTACTACGAACATCGTAAAGCACCATATGGACCATGTTTCATGATTCAATGTAAAAGCTATTTTCTGTAAGCTGCTGCTATACATTCATCTATCAATGAATTTGAGAGTGACACATATTATAATGAGTTGCATCCGCTTGAACTTGTCCGAACTCTCTAGGATTTTTGTTGCTTCTGAGAAATCAAGTAGTGCATGACAAAGATTCACTCTAGTGTTGTATCTGATGACGTACAACATAACATGGACGTGCAATTATTAGGATGTTGGAGATACACACACACACAGACACAAAGATTTGTATAGATTTTATTTAGGTATAAAAAGATTTGTATAGATTTTTCTCCATTTCTTTAAGCGCTCAACATAAATAGGCGAAAACTACACGTTATGCAGGCTGCAGCCCAACTTTCAGCCACTAAATGATGTAAAGAAACGACCTCAGCCTTTGAATAAAAATTTATCGGGTGCCACTTGAATCAATGGCTAAGATCGTTTCTTTTTATCATCTAAGGGTTGAGATGGCTCCATGATACCATCTCAAAAAGTGGGATGTACAATAACTTCTTCCGCATAAGAAGTATCTGAGTGAAACAAAAAAAAAAAAAAAGACACAATAGAAGAAAACCCATGAACACTAGGTTGAGTTTCACCAAGCTTTTGGAATAATATATTGCAGTATTTCTTCAAAGATAGCAATCTCAGTTATTAATCAAAAATGAAGAGTAATAGCTTAAGGCTTGGGATATGTATATTTTAGCTGTCATTGAAGATCGAATTTGCTAAAAGGGTTCAAGTGAAGTAAATGGTCTGAGAAACTAGCCTCTTGCTCTAATTTTCAATAGGGAAATTACAATATATAAACCTAAAGACATGCAGCTCATATAAGGATTTTGAAGCATCAGAACTGTTTGCATTTGCCTATATGCGCCCGCGCGCGCGTGTGTATATTAATGGTAATAATGTTGTCTATGAATTAGCATTGGCTTTTCAACAACCTAACTCTAGGAGCCACATAAATTATTAATGTTGGTTTCTTGTAGACAGACATATAATATAAAGATTGCTTAAAGTTCTTAGAAAAATACTTATATGAAATACATGATGTAACATATGAAAGTCGTGTACGTTGTCCCATCTATTCTGTAGCTTCCATATGTCCCAATTCAACTACTCTTTCGCCCGTGGAAAGACATCATAAATTACAAATCCCCCGAAGATGATTAACCCTACCAAAAAAAAAAAAAAAAAAAAAAAAAAAAAAAAAAAACTAAGCCAAAATGACAAAACTGCCAACACAACCGCTAAATAGACAGCACAACTAATAAGAAACAATATTTAAATATGGATTAGCCAATTGCACCCATTTCCAGACGTTTCTTTGCTTAATTTGGTCACTAAAGTTTCATCACATTTGATTGCTTACGTGAAAGATTCTTTAACGTTATGGAGCCATATAAAAAAGTTCACTCTAATATAACTCAAGATATAAAATATAAGAGAGAAGCAAAATATTCTCTAAAGCAGACCTCAAATCACAAGGGAACTCGAGAAAGGAAAAAGAAAAAGAGTGAGGAGAAAAACGTGTTATGCTAGTATATCATATATATGTGTGTGTGTGTGTGTGTGTGTATGTATGTATATTTTTATAAGTGTGCATAAATAATTTTTATATGTACATGGCGGAGAATCCCTCATATGGCGTGAACTCTGCATCATAAGAAGCCTTCACACTTTTGTCGGCAAAGAAGGTGAATGTGAGTCCACTAGTATAGACCATAGAACATGAACATCTTCATATGGGCAGGATTTGACATCTTCGTATAGAATGTAAATCCCTATTCCTGATCATTCATCAAAAACATGATGAAAATAATAATAATAATAATGTTACAATAAACAAGATAAGGAATGTGAATAAAAAACAATGCAAATTATTGATTAAGAATAAGGTTCTATATATACATAAAGATGGTTTAATGAATGAACAACTTTGAAGTTGATACCAAAAATGCACGTATGAGAATTCATTTGGAAGTGCTTGAGAAATATTTCCAAAACTAACCTTGAATACAAAACAAGCATAACATATAAAAAATGCAGTTTTTTGAGGGGATATTTACGTACTTTTCTTTTGAGTGGAGTTGAGACGAAACCAAAGCTTCTTCAATGGAGAGAAGAGGGATTGAAGCCACCCCATTTGAAGATGTGGGTGTGGCTGCTCTCATGTAGGTGAAAAAAGCCACTATGTGTGAAGGAAATTAATAATGAGAAGAAAACAGAAGAGAAATAAGGTATAATATGATGAGCTAGGGAGATTTGGTTGCTGCTGGTTTTGCTTAGACACAGGGTGAAGTTATAGGGTCACTGTTTTTGTAGGACATTTTATTACACACACACACACACACAATATATATATATATATATATATATATATATTTATATATTTTACATTTGTTTTCCCCTTGGTGGCCAATCATGAGTATCACATTTTGCTCTTTGGTGCAATGTCATTATCTTACAACAGAAGGGGTACATCTCACCAATCAGCTGTGCTTCTCACACTTTAACAAAAGTCCTTTATCTTCATATTATCCTTCATTTGTTTACTCACATTCCTTGTTTCTCAAGCCACATTCTGGGGTTTTTACTATATTTGTTTACTATATTTGTTTACTATATATGCAAATATTGGAGGTAGCTAGTCATAATAGAGTTTGTGGGGGGTATTATTTTTTATTTTATTATTTTTGTTTTTTGTGTCTGTTTCTTTTTCTTTCTTTTTTGCCATTTTGGGACACCTCTTGTGTTTCAAGGAAACATGAGATTTCTTATAGGAGTCTCCTACAAGGATCTTCCCACATCGGCCACCTGTCCCATAATACTCCAATTTTGGTTGCCTTAGAAGTGTCTTTCAGGCACAGGTTGTTCTTTCTAGAGCTAGACTTGACTTGAGATCATGGATCTAGGGTTTCATGACACATTTCTTGTAAGGAAATTTTAAAAATGTTATCAATAAAAGTAACACTACTTTATTTCTGCTACTATTGTTAAATTTATCTTATATCATTAATAATCTCTAAGTTATTTTTTCATAAATCTGCATATTATCTTTTGTAATCTGCAGGTTATCTTTCGTAACTTGCAGGTTATTACTTCGTAACCTGTAAGTTATTTTTCATAGTGACATTAAAATTTTGTGTAGTGGGAGAACTCACAGAGTTGAAAAAATTAATGGTTAAACTTGAAGTTTTCTCTTTTTTATTTGATTATTTACATAAATTTTTTAGGAGATTTCTATTGTAAGACTTGGAAAAAATGAACTGCCAGTTATTTTTTCAAAAACCTGTAGGTAATCTTTTGTAATCTGCAGGTTATCCTTCGTAACCTGCAGGTTATCACTTCGTATCTTGTAGGTTATTTTCCGTTGTGACATCAAAATTTTATGTAGTGGTATTACTCACAGAGTTGAAAAAGTAATGGTTAAACTTGAAATTCTCTTTTTTATTTGATTATTCACATAAATTTTTTATGAGATTTCTATTATAAGACTTCAAAAAAAAAAATGAACAGCCAGTTATTTTTTCATAAACCTGTTGGTTATCTTTTGTAATCTACAGGTTATCTTTCGTAACCTGTAGGTTATCACTTCATATCCTGTAGGTTATTTTCCGTAGTGACATTAAAATTTTGTATAGTTGTTAACTCACAGAGTTAAAAAAAGTAATGGTTAAACTTAAAATTTTCTCTTTTTTATTTGATTATTTACAAAAAAAAATTTAGGAGATTTCTATTGTAAGACTTGGAAAAAATGAATTGTCAGTTATTTTTCATAACCCTGCAGGTTATCTTTCATAACATGCAGGTTATCTTTCATAACATGCAGGTTATCACTTCGTATCTTGCAGATTATTTTCCGTAGTGACATCAAAATTTTGTATAGTGGTATAACTCACAGAGTTGAAAAAGTAATGGTTAAACTTGAAATTTTCTCTTTTTTATTTGATTATTTACATAAATGTTTTAGGAGATTTCTATTGTAAGACTTGGAAAAAATGAACTGCAAGTTATTTTTTCATAAACCTGCATGTTATCTTTTGTAATCTACAGGTTATCTTTCGTAACCTGCAGGTTATCACTTTGTATCCTGCAGGTTATTTTCCGTAGTGACATCAAAATTTTGTGTTGTGGTATAACTCACAAAGCTGAAAAAAGTAATGGTTAAACTTGAAATTTTCTCTATTTTATTTGATTACTTACATAATTTTTTTAGGAGATTTATATTGTAAGACTTGAAAAAAATGAACTCCCAGTTATTTTTTCATAAACTTGCAAGTTATCTTTTGTAATATGCAAGTTATCTTTCGTAACCCGCAGGTTATTACTTCGTATCCTGCAGGTTATTTTCCATATTGACATCAAAATTTTGTGTAATGGTATAACTCACAGAGTTGGAAAAAGTAATGGTTAAACTTGAAATTTTCTCTTTTTTATTTGATTATTTACATAATTTTTTTAGGAGATTTCTATTGTAAGACTTGAAAAAAATGAACTGTCAGTTATTTTTTCATAAACCTGAAGGTTGTCTTTTGCAATCTGCAGGTTATCTTTCGTAAACTGTAGGTTATCTTTCGTAACCTGCAGGTTATCACGTCGTATCCTACAGGTTACTTTTCGAAGTGACATTAAAATTTTATGGAGTGGTATAACTCACAGAGTTAGAAAAAGTAATGGTTAAACTTGAAATTTTCTCTTTCTTATTTGATTATTTACATAAATTTTTTAGGAGATTTCTATTGTAAGACTTGAAAAAGTTGAAGTGCCGGTTATTTTTTCATAAATTTGCAGTTTATCTTTTGTAATATGCAGGTTATCTTTCGTAACTTGTAGGTTATCATTTCGTGTCCTGCAGATTATTTTTCGTAGTGACATCAAAATTTTGTGTAATGGTATAGCTCATAGAGTTGGAAAAAGTAATAGTTAAACTTGAAATTTTCTCTATTTTATTTGATTGTTTACATAAATTTTTTAAGAGATTTCTATTGTAAGACTTGAAAAAAATGAACTGCGAGTTATTTTTTCATAAACCTGCAGGTTATCTTATGTAACCTGTAGGTTATCACTTCATATTCTGCAAGTTATTTTCTGAAGTGATATCAAAATTTTATGTAGTAGTATAACTCACAGAGTTGAAAAAAGTAAGGGTTAAGCTTGGAATTTTCTCTTTTTCATTTGATTATTTACATAAATTTTTTAAGAGAATTCTATTGTTAGACTTGGAAAAAAATGAACTGCGAGTTATTTTACGTAGTTACATCAAAATTTTGTGCAGTGGTATAACTCACAGAGTTGGAAAAAATAATGGTTAAACTTGAAATTTTCTCTTTTTTATTTGAATATTTACATACATTTTTTAGGAGATTTCTATTGTAAGACTTGGAAAAAATGAACTGCAAGTTATTTTTTCATAAACCTGCATGTTATCTTTTGTAATCTATAAGTTATCTTTCGTAACCTGCAGGTTATCACTTCGTATCCTACATGTTATTTTCCGTAGTGACATCAAAATTTTGTGTTGTGGTATAACTCACAAAGCTGAAAAAAGTAATGGTTAAACTTGAAATTTTCTCTGTTTTATTTGATTATTTACATAAGTTTTTTAAGAGATTTCTATTGTAAGACTTGAAAAAAAAATAAACTGCGAGTTATTTTTTCATGAACCTGCAGGTTATCTTTTGTAATCTACAGGTTATCTTTCGTAACCTGCAAGTTATAACTTCGTATTCTGCAGGTTATTTTCCATAGTAACATCAAAATTTTGTTTAATGGTATAACTCACAGAGTTCGAAAAAGTAACGGTTAAACTTGAAATTTTTTATTTTTTATTTGATTATTTATATAAATTTTTTAGGAGATTTCTATTGTAAGACTTGGAAAAAATGAACTGCGAGTTATTTTTCATAAATCCACAAGTTAACTTTTGTAATCTACATGTTATCTTTCGTAACCTGCAGGTTATCTCTTCGTATCCTGCAGGTTATTTTCCGTAGTGACGTCAAAATGTTGTGTAGTGTTATAACTCACAGAGTTGGAAAAATTAATGGTTATACTTGAAATTTTCTCTTTTTTATTTAATTATTTACATAAATTTTTTAGGAGATTTCAACTGTAAGACTTAGAAAAAATGAACTGCTGATAGGTTTTTGTATTAGAAATGCATATTTTTTTTATTTGTTGTGATTTTGATTAAGTCATACGGTAAAAAATATGTACTCTTAATACTTTTTATTGGATATCCTATCGACCCAACTTTTTATTGAGTAAATTATGAAATGAAAGGCGTAACAAAAAGCTTTAAGTTTCAGAATAATAGACAAACACCGGCAGAGAGAAGTGATTGAAAATGTTCGTGAGAAATTTTTTTTTTTTATGTGATACGTAGTACCATTTCATCATGTCAATTGTACACAATAATTTTGGTAGAGCATATTATCATCTATCGTCTCATATATATGATCAATAATTTCTTTGAGCATTCATCATTAAATTTGTCAATGTCCAGAGCTCCAAATGTGTCCAAAACTCTATTATTACTCTTCCCTACGGCATCGTCTCTAAATCAGAAGTACTCTGTTGTGGCGAAAAGAACAAATTACCAAAGATGTAAATCCATGACACGAAATTGTGAAAGGTATAACTCCTAAATGAAATAAAAAAACATTATTATACAAAACAAATATTAGAGAAAGTGAACAAAAGAAGGTTATTATTTTCAACCAGTCCACTATTTCAAATGTTACATTAAATACTGTTAATTATACGTTAGGAAAAAAAAAAAAAAAAAAAAACGTGAGGTTTTATTTATTTATTTATTTTTATTTTACAAACGTGAGTTTTTGATACGAGAGTTTTATGATGGTTTCGGCTGATAAATTTGGGAGAGTTTTCCATTGTTTTGTTAGCGGATACTGGAAAGTAAATAATGTCAGAAAAATTTTGTCGTTTTTGTCGAAAATGTCAAAAATTCAATCCATCTAATCGATATCCATTTGTCGTTTTTGTCCCTAGACTATAAACCAAGTCTCATTTAATCAATAATTTTTTAGGAGACAACCAAAAATGTCATTATTGAAGTAGCGCTATATTATTTTTACCACCGTTATAAATTCATAACGTGTAGATTATTTCTCATAATTTACAGGTTATTTTTCATAACTTATTGGTTATCTTTCGTAACTTGCATATTATCTTTTCATAAGTGCAGGTTATGAAAACGTAACTTGAAGGTTATTTTTTCTAGTAGCATCAAAATTTTGTATGGTGACATTTTGTAAATTTATCTTATGTCACTAATAATTTACATATTGTCTTTTTCATAACTTGCAAGTTATTCTTCGTAACCTGTATATTTTTTTTCATGTAATGTTGGTTATCTTTCGTAACATGTAAGTTATCTTTTTATAACCTGCAGGATATGAAAATATAACCTACATATTATTTTCTATAGTGACATCAAAATTTTGTGTAGTGACATAAGTAATACAGTTGAAAAAAATAATAGTAAAACTTGAAGTTTTCTCATAAATAATAGAGTTGAAAAAAATAATGATTAAACTTGAAATTTTCTCATTTTTTAAAATATTTTAGAACTAGCCCTTCTATTTTTCGTCTAATCAACGTCCATTTGTCTTTTTTTAAAATATTTTACATGTGAAGACATGACTGTTAAGATATAAGCTGTGACTTTTTTATGTTGAGATTAAAGATAATATGAACAAATTCAGTAGATCAAAGACTCGAATATTTTAAAAGTCAGTGGTGATCAAAATAAAATTTAGATGATAAAACCGTGATTAAGAACGAGTTAACAAAGTGACGGTGTTTTGTGTTTGCTAATTACTAGTTGATCAAACTCCTTAACCCATCTTTAGCAAATTTTTTGTAAAAGTAAAAATAATTGAGGTGAAAACTCTATGGGGATTCGGTGTAATATTGCTGCTGCTGAAAAGGACAGACAGGCTATACTTTGGGCAGAGCCTTTAACCGTACACTCTGGGCCGTGATAGCCAGATCTGGACTATCATTCATCAATGTCCAACACATGGATCAGTCCCTAAACAGGAAATCTCTTGGCCCAAACATTCATCATCTGCCACTGCCTGGATCTTCTTTTTAAGACGTTGCATTATTGTGCTTCACAGACTTGGACAAAGGCTCCAATCCAAACCAAACGAGTCCAGGATATAAAAAAATGGAAGAAAGAGGGAAATAGGTCAAGATTTTGAGATGAATTAAAATTAATAGGTCAATAGTTTACACAAGTTAATAAATAGGCCAAATTACTATTTTTGTTCATAACTTGTCTGGTTATTAACCATAACTTAACAAGTTATTGTCCATAATTCACAGTTTTTATTCATAACTTGTCTGGCTATAAATCATAACTTGACAAGTTTGTTGATAACTTATCTGGTTATAAATCATAACTTGACAAGTTATGGCCTATTAATTTTTATAACTAAAAATTGACTTATATACTTTTTTAAACTTTTCATATTGGCTTATTTTCTACTATTTCCGTAAAAAAAATATTCCTCTCGGCTCCTAAAGTCGTCCCCCACGTTACAAATTATTTATGATGCCATAAATCTCATCATTTAGGGCTACGAACGCGACTGTATGTTGAGAGCGTCCACAGATTTGTAAAAAGACTACTTGATGTACGGAATCTAATTTGAAGTGGATTCCCGAATGGTAATTTTTAAATAATTTTAATTTCACCCCTCTTATTATTTGTAACTTTTGAAGGAATAGTTGTGTCAATTTTACGTGAATTATCCTGTTAGGAGTGATCATTGTCTGCTCTCATACGCTAAGCAATATCAACATTTGTAAATCATAGTTACCTATGTTAAGAAACGAAGCGCGCGACATCAAAGGCTGATAAACGGAAAACTTAAAAATAGTTTCAAACACTTCTCATAGAAATCAAACCTAATACCACTCATCTACGAAACCATTGGGAAGTAAGCTTTATTCTGGCCGTTCTACCACCTTACTTTTAACTCACTATTAGTCATTTGATCAGCTATATTAAATTACTTTTGTTTTGGAGGTAATTACAAATAGCTTGTTCCTAGAAAAATGTTAAATGAAAATCATTTATTCATCTGTATTATTGTTACATGCAATGTACTACTATGTGTGATTTAACAGTTTTTAATTATATAGCATGGTGGTAAAAAAAAAAAAAAAAAAAAAAAAATTGAGTTAAGATATATAAACTGTAGACATACTTTTATTTTTGGAAAGTAAAACACATTATCCTTAACGACACGGGATCAAATTAATCATTAATATCTGAACAACACAATATTCTATTTGTTCTCTTATGATCATATCAATCACTTCGCCACCCTAACAAAAAGGCTAATACAAATATAAGCATCGCTTTTGCTTGAATTTTTGTCTTTTTTTTTTTTTACGTTCAAATGTTGCCCTTAATTAATATTCCATCATTATTACCATACGTCTTTTTACTGTAATTTTCCACCCATGCATCCCTTTAATGCCGCAATTGCCTGGTCTACCAATTTCTTGTGTTTCTGATCTTTTTTTAACGGTACAATATAGTACTGCGACATCGAATAATATTGTTTCTCACAACAGCAAATTATGTTCAAAATTTGCATGAAAATATATATATATATATATATGTTTTCCATTTTTCATGAAATTAGATAAGACTCAAAAACAATCGCATCCGTTAAATTTTTTGTAGCTTTTATTAGGTGACTAGTGACGATGCTTTTTCAATGGGCGAAATAGTTTTTCTTGCCTCGTTCATTTCGTTGATTCGAGTTTAGAATTCGAGTTTTATTACAGTAAAAAGCTCTCATAAATAATCACATCTAACTTTTTTGCTACAGTAAAAAACTCTCACATAAAATCACATCTCAACTCGAATTAAAAATTCGAATCAGCGAACTAAACGGATCCTTTGTCACTCAAAACTGAAAATTAGATGTACATATTGTGCATAGATTTCAAGACTTTGAAATTTAACGTGATTCTACCGCTAATTTAAATGAGTTTGTGCCTAATTTTTTGCAAGGGAAAGCGTAGTAAATAGAAATTTTATGAAATTAAATTAAGTAAATAGTAGATTTTAAACATATTTGAGTTAAATGGAAATTTAAGTAACAAATGAATCATAATTTTCATATAAATGATTCATTTACGACTGATAAAAATAACTTACGTGGTAAAAAATCTTAAAAAATCTTTATTTATATGGAAAATAATCTTTTTACTAGTCGTAAAAAGAAAATTTACGTGAACAAATTATCACGTAAACTACTATTTACTTCAAATAATTTTAAAAGATGCTACTAATACTTCATATAATTTCACTGCTATTTACTACATTCCCCCTTTTTGCAATAAGACTAGCCTATCATGGACTTGATGATCCACGTGGAAAATTCAATGTGAATTAAATTTTGCATAAAACCATTTATTCTTGCTAAAAAATAAACAATTAAACGCACAAGTAGTACCTATAAACCAATTGCATTATTGCAAACTTCAAAATAGCTCGTGAACTTCAATATGGGGCCACCTTTTTTTTCCCTTTCTTTTCTTTTAATTTAATTTTGGCTGTGCCAAATATATTCTCAAAAGGTTGTACTAAACAACATTGAAGAAACTAGTCAAGCTAAAAGATGATGGATCATGGCTGAAGCTAGCTTTTCCCCAATGGCGGGGCCCAATTGGTGCAGTCACAAAGGGAGAGAAATATAATATAAGGTACTCCCAATTATTACCATTTCATGATTTTGGTAAAAAAAAAAAAAAAAATGAACATAGCCACAACCGTACAAATGGCAAAGAGGAAAAGAGAAAAAGCAAAAAAAAAAAAAAAAAAAAAGATTTCATGCAATTTTTTCTTTGCTTTAGCAACGGTTCAAAAGTGGTTTCAGTTGTGTCTCCAAAGTCCATTCCCAAATAATCATTCAACTTCCAATTTCCACTCGACAATCTGGCTTTTCTTTTTTCATTAACGTTAAAAAGAACACGATATGTCCCTCTTTTGTTTTTCTCTTTACATATATATATATATATATATATATATTTATATGGTTTTTATCAGGGAAGTGATTAAAAGGTACTTATCTATGCTTTAAATTTGTGGACACATGGCAACTTTCCGATGATGTGACAAACCTAAAAGAGGGAACGATATCGAGGTGTGCACATAACATGAGCTAGCAATGAAAATGTTATTTTCATGCAGTGAAATATAAGTCTTAATTTTCCTATATATCCTTTGTTTAAGCTTTCTCTCTTTGTACATCTCTTTCTGTCTCTGGAAAATTCAAAGGAAAAAAAAGAAAAAAAAGAAGAAAAAAAAAAACTCGCATTTCCATTTTATATTATCCATTCTCAAGTATAAAGAGCTTAATTAATGGATTCCAAATTCCAAGTAAATAAAAATTCACCTGATCAAGAATAATATTAATTAGAGGTAAATTTAATTAACTAGGTTATATATGTTGATAGGAAAATTAAATTTGAACGAATATATGAAACAAGTGGAGGGGTCCAAACTTAGCTTTTTCTGTTGCAACTAGTGGTGGTATGATCATCACATGCACAAAAGTAATCCACTCTTCCAAGTTCCAGTGATGTATAGATTATATGTCACTCTCACACATGTGGGATTCTAATTGTCTCAAAAAATAAACGAAAAAAATATATATATTGAAATATCATTTCGTTCTTACAGATTGAATATCTAGTTTTGTCTAGTTTCATCATATAATAAGTTCAATTCAAAGTCACAAAAACATATAAACATATATATATATATATATATATATATATATATATATATACACACACA
>NW_010358464.1:3429-4754 GCF_000414095.1 Morus notabilis | reverse complement strand
CCAAAAACACCATTGGTAACTGTTTTTTACAATTTATTATATTTGATTTGATACTTAAAAACGCTGGAAAAATGTTATATTTATTTTTAGATAATTTTGATAAATATTTTTTAAAAGTATAAGAGTATCGGTTTTTATTTTTTATTCTTGATTTATAATCTTTTTAGTTAAATAATTACACTAATAAAAATGTATTTTTAAAGAGTAAACGGTAAAGGGTGAAAGTCCAGACTCATGTACTCTCAAGAATAAATTCTCAATTTTTTCTTTACTTTCTATTTTTTTTTTGTCATTATTATTAAGGACCCATTTAGTATGAGAGTTGAAATCAGGATGATTTAAATCTTCAGTTTAAATTATGGTTCGGAGTAATCTAAACCTATGGTTTGAACCTTTGTTTGGACCACTGGGTTCGAACCACCAAAATCCATGTACCAAACGCTACCTAAGAGGTTGTTTGGAAACTATACTCAAATTCAAATCATGATTTTGTTACAATGCTTTTTATTTCACTAAGAGTAGTGCTGAAACTTTGGACGGGCCACCCGCAACCACTGAAAAGTCTGAATTTTTGCCCGAGTACCGAACCTGAACTGCCCGAAATTCGGCATGCCCGACCTGACCTGAATTTCACCATGGACGGGCTTCGGGCAGAAGGTGCCTGTCCGTGCCCGGTCGGGCTGCCCGATGCCTGACCGGCTGCCTGAATTTTCAATTTTTTTTGTATTGTATAATTTGTATTTGTATAATTATAATGTGTACAATTTGAAATTTGAAATGAACACACGAACTATATAAAAAAAATTATTTCTTCATTGATTTTTAAATTTGTAATTCATGATTGTCTCGTTAAAAACCTTACAAAGAAAAATCCAATTGGGATAAAAACTTGGTAAGGAAAAAAGAGTGCAATCATTGTGGGACAAATTACAAATTTGACAAACTTACAAAGTCTATACAAGATTACAATAACACTATAAAAATTAGAAATTACAAAGTAAATAAATATTTACAAATTACAATAATAAAATTTAATTTGAAGCAGAATGATCATCTTGAAAATTAAAAGTTAATCTATTAAACTCATCGATCCATTCTTGACTTGCCGGTGAGATTATATCGTGTAAGCGTTGGTCAGAACAATCCTAATCCTTGATGCACACCAAAGCTTCAACAATATCCTGTTGCAATGTGTTTCTTCATTTTTCAAGTATTCGGCCGGTTGTACTTAATGCTTTTTCGGCTGCAACAGTGGAGACCGGGATTGAAAAAATATCCATTGCCAGTCGTGTTAGGATCGGCCAAGTTAATGCTCGTGCCCTCCA
>NW_010358464.1:0-2525 GCF_000414095.1 Morus notabilis | reverse complement strand
TTGGTGAAATATATCATTATTACCGAATAAACTTAAATCATTTTGAAAAAGTTCTATTGCTTTAGTATTCGCAGTTGCATTATCTAATGTTATTGCCATTATTCTATCTCTTAAACTATATTCATCAATAACAGATAAAATTGTGTTATATATTAAATTGGCAGTATGTGATCCTCTAACACATTTGAAACCTAAGATTATTTTATTCAAATCAAAACCTTTATAATAATGTCCGGTTACAGCTAAATAATCCTTATTGGCAACGGCGGATCAAACAACGTAACCACTAGCAGAGTGTAGAAGGTTAATTAATGTTTCATTTTCTTGTTTATATAATTTTAATGCATCTTTCCTAAGAATAGTTCTAGAAAAAAAATTGTGCATTAGGATTATGTACAATTTTAATATAACGCTGCCAATTTCTTTGTTCAGTAAAACTTAGTGGTTGATCTAATGTGGCTATTAATTGTGCCATTTCTATACGATCAACTTGCGGATCGTATTTTCACATGCTTAGACCGCCAGTTTCGCGATCAAACGATAATTGCGTTTAGCGGAAATCAGCTCCGCCTCCTTGCTTTTGAAGATACTTTTCAGAGTGTCTTCTTAAGTGTGTAGTGCCGTGAATAGTGTTACCTTGTAATTTCTCGCCACAATATTTACATTGAGCTATGTATTTAATGTTACCGTTATTGTCGACCTCCTCGAATGTGTTGAAGTGCTCCCAAACTACTGAGGTGCGCTTGCATTTTTTCTTAGAACTTGCAACACTTGCACTAGCACTACCGCTTGCCTCTCCTCCACGACCACCAGTGCCACCACCATTACGTCCCCGACCTCTAGTACGTCCACCATGGGTTGGATTTGCAGTTTCCTCAGCAACTCTTTCCGTAGTTTGTGATTCCTACGTTTGAAAAACATTAGGAAATTGCCTTTCTTCGATGTTGAATTGGGCATCAATGGGAATATCACTACCATAACCAGAAGAAGCCATTATGAAAAATAAGAGAGATTGAGAGCACTTTGAGAGAGATTTAAGCGAGATTAAGAGAGATTAAGAGAGATTAAGATAAATTGAGAGAAATTGAGAGAGAATGAGAGTTTTTGTGCGAGGAAAATAGTTGGGGGGAGGGGGGGTATTTATAAGAAAATTTTTGGCTTGAAAAAAAAATTTTCCCCCAAAAATTCAGGTCCAACGGCTACTAACATTTTCTGGCAGTTTGGGCAGAATTCGGGCAGGTCAGGCAACAGTAAAAAATATAGCTGTTGGGTTTGAATTTTCGGGCAAAAATCAGGCGGCGGGTCGGGTTCGGGCAAAAAGATCCGTTGGGTTCAACATTTGGGTGAATTTCGGGCTAACGGTAAAAAAAATTCAGGCATTTTTCGGGCAATGGGCAACGGTCAAAAAAATTCAGGCAACGGTCAAAAAAATTCGGGCAACTTCGGGCAAAATTCGGGCAAATCGGGTAATGCCGGAAAATTCAAAAAAAATCCGGCAGACGGCGGGGGGACGACTTCTCCACGGCGGCGGGCAGTCAGGGGAATGAATATTTTTAGGCTGCCCGAGCCCGTGCCCGAAAAATACCATGGACGGGCGGCAAAAGGCACCTGTCCGCCGTGCCCAAAGATTTTTGGGCACCGGGTTGCCCGCCGCCCGAAGTTGCAACACTCTAAGAGTTTGAATTCTAAAATTTCTTCTCTTATAAAATTCTCCGCCAATAAACTAAAATCATAATTTGAGTATATCTTTCAAATGAGCCCTAAATATTTATATTTTTTAAGATTAAAATAATTTAAATTTTGCAATGTTGTTGTATAACGATTAAATGAAAAGTGGATCCATCAACTAATAACGATTAGATATCCAAATTTATCATATACTCTATTTGGTGTTAAGTTTGTCATCTAGTATAACAAATGTTAAATTTAACTAACAGCGATCATCCTAATCAAACACTAAAATTTAACATTAACACACTAAAATTTAACCAAAAAAAAAAAAAGGGACCATCATCCTCCTCATTCACCGAACTCTTCAAGTGCATGTGGACAAAACAAGCCAGATTATAAGATTTTGCTTTCAATAATTGTATTTCTTTGTACCCCAAGATTTGGATTTCAATATTGGTTCCTTTACATTATCTTATTCTAGGCTTCCCTCCCATTTACAAAGTATTGTTGAAGAGCTATAATTTGTCTTCTTATGCCAAAGTATCAAAGAGAATATTAGACAACGTGACGAACTGCTAAACTCTAATTTCTCTTGCCGTTGTGTGAGAAAATAAAAGGAATACGAGAAGGACCAAGACGCACAATTTTCATTTATTATTGCACTCTCCTCATATCATCAATTCTTTTAAAGGGTATCATCAAAGATACACTTAAGAGTATTAACAAATGAATGCATATAATTTCAAGATTCTCTTTTGTTCATCACATTTTTTATAAATCTCAAAGGAAGTTTATTTTTTTTATTTTATTTTTTTTAAATGAAGAGTTGCCTCCACTTTTGATTTTTTTTTTTT
>NW_010358463.1:0-539 GCF_000414095.1 Morus notabilis | reverse complement strand
TTAGATCGATGCTCTCTTCGCGATCTACGACTGCCACAGGAACGACGAAAAGTTTTGGTGTCGTAATGGGGCCTATAATCCGTCAGATCGAGGCTGTCTTCGCACTCTACAACCGCCACGGGAACGGTGACAACTTTTGGTGTCGTAACGGGGCCCATCAGCCGTTAGATCGACTCTCTCATCGCGATCTACAAATGGCACGGGAACGGTGAAATCTTTTAGTGTCGTAATGATGCCCAGAATCTGTCAGATCAAAGCTTTCTTCCCCCTCTACAACTGCCACGAAACCGTGACAATTTTTTGTGTCGTAACGGGCCCCATTAGCTGTTAGATCGAAGCTCTCTTCGCAATCTACAATGGCCAAAGGAACGCTCAAAACTTTTGTTTTGTAACGGCGCCTATCAACCGATAGATCTAATCTCTGTTTGCCCTCGACACCCGCCACGGGAACGGCAACATCTTTTGGTGTCGTAACGGTGCCCATGATCCGTCATATCGAAGCTCCTTTCGTGCTCTACAACTGCCACGGGAACGGGGAC
>NW_010358462.1:0-307 GCF_000414095.1 Morus notabilis | reverse complement strand
CGAAGAGAGCTTCGATCAAACCGCTGATGAGCCCCATTTCAACCCCAAATGTTCTCGCCGTTCCCGTGGTATTTGTAGGGCGCGAAGAGAGCTTCGATCTAACGCCCGATGGGCCCCGTTAGGACACCAAAAGTTTTCACTGAAAACATGGCAGCTGTAGATCGCGATGAGAGGTTTGATCTATCGGCTGATGGGCCCCGTTACGACATCAAAAGTTGTCGCCGTTCCCGTGGCGGTTGTAGAGTGCGAGGAGAGAATGATATTTGATTTCTAATTCCAAATTATTTGAGCAATTGCCTTAATAATA
>NW_010358461.1:171137-176011 GCF_000414095.1 Morus notabilis | reverse complement strand
TCCTTATTTGAATTTATTTAATTTTATGCAATTTAAAATACCACATCATCATTTTAACTACGTACATAATTCAGGTTCAAAGTCATTTATGAATTTTTTTTTAAAAAAAGGTCTTCTAAACAACAATAAAACCACTCTCCCCAAACACATCAACCGCCCAATAAACGACATCCTCCTCTGCCCTCAAACCCAGATAAACAACAGAATCTCCTACCATCTCAACCCCATACTTCGCCAACAATTCCTTGCAATCTCACAACCCAATCCACCCCAATTTTCAAATCCCCCCCGACGATGGCTGGGTTGCGACTTATAGGCGGCGTCAATGGCGATTTCGGCCGAGATTGGACTAATGGATGGTTAGGTTCCGTAGATCTGCAGTCGCAGAGTTATTTGGTGAGGGCGGTGTCGTCAGACACGTGGCGGACAATGCGCATAGGTGGCCGGCGGCAAGTACGTAGAGGTGACTGGCGGAGGAGGAGGAGGACTTCGCCAAAGAAGTTCTCATGGCAGAGGAGAAGCAGAGCGCCTCACCGTAGGTGGGATGCCGGAGAAGTTCGGGTCGAAGGAGGACTTCGCCGGAGTTTTTTTTAGCATTTTTGTTACTCGAGTCAAGGGAGAGAGGATGAACTCAAGATTGGCCGAGTAACTTGAGTTCATTTCTAAGTTTGGTTTCTAGTAAGCCAACGCCAAACGTATACTTAGGCTGAATTCGTCACTCGAGTGGGCATTTTTTGAGTAAATTCATCCGACCGAACAACCCTTTTATCAAAATACTTTTAATGGTTTGAAAAATAAGAATGTAAGCACACCACCATAACAATTAGAAAAAAAAAAACAAAAAATAAAAGTTTTGAGTGGTATTGTTCAAAAGACAAATATGTATAAATCCAAAATACACCCAAAAAAACATAAAAGCTATTTAAAAGGACAAAAAAAAAAAAAAAGGCCAAGAATTGGAGTACAAATTAATAAACTCTGTTCGTAGTGAGTCAACACTCCCATGTCAGAAAACAGATTCAAAAGTCAAAACAATAGTATAGAAGTAATCCCAACAAAATTCCCTCTTTACAAGAGATCAAAACGAAATGAAAATAATGGCGATCCAAAAAGCTAGAACGGGGGTTTGGTTATATTGATGTTATCCCTTAAGTTGACCCTGAAGTGAAATTATATTGAAAAACAATAATATATACCTTCTTATCAATGAAATCAGCCCAGAATCTGGCTTGGGCTCTCTGGTAAGGATCTGAAGGAAACAATGGAGCTTTGTCATTCCAAACCTCATCAATGTACTGAACAATTATTAGAGATTCAGAAATGGGTTTTCCGTTGTGAATAAGAACTGGGATTTTCTTGTGAATCGGATTCATCTGAAGAAGAAGTGGGCTTTTGTTGCTCAGATTCTCTTCTTTGTACTCGTACTTGATACCCTTTTCGGCCAAGGCTACTCTGACCCTCATGCTGAACTTGCTGATCCCGAAATCTAGAAGAATCACCTCGTTTGCCATTGAGAACTTTTGTCGAACACCTCGTGTGTGAGTGAATGAAACGAGAATACGTAAAAGCTGTGGAGAGATGGGATGATTATCATGTTCTATTTATAGGTAATGGACAACTATAATCAATGTGTTCGGTGATTTTTGCAGAGTTTTCGTGGAATTTCTTTCATTTGGTCTGATGGTGATGTCATTGCAGACGTTTTGATTCTCCATTTAAGGGGGAAAGGTGAAGAAAGTACTTCTGGAGTTGTCAGTGCTAAGTGTAAATTAGAGAAATTGAATGGGTCCATTTTGGAAATTGAAGAAGTTTGTGTTTGTGGCTTATCTTTGAATATAAACTATCTTTGCAAACTTTCTAATTTAATTTAAGTACTTATATTTTTTTATGGTGATCTAGAACTAAAATTGTGTCTCATCTCATGATATGTTTTATACTTTACCGCATAATTTTCCTTATAAATACAATGAAAGTGGCTATCACAAGTAAAGCTCCGACCCAATCTTTATTTTTTTTATCAGGAATTTTTATGGTTTGACTACTATTTATTTAACCAATAAAAACTATTATTCTGTATAATCTATGAGTAGAAACAGTTTTATATTGCGTTATATAAATTTTTAATGTTAATGCTCATGTATTGGACTAGAAAATAATCTAACAATTAACAATTCCTATTAGTCAGGCAAAATAACACTTTCTGCTATAAAAAGTTTTCTTTATAAAGCAATTAATAATGTGGAGCAAAAATGAAATTGAATAGGTCTCTTGAATTTTTATTTGGTTGAAGAATCTTCAAATACCTTCTCATAAACTACTAGATCTGACCAGCTTCGAACATAGATTGGCAATCGATTCTAATTTTGCTTCATAACCTTCATTAGTCTATGTCACTTTGTCATTGATGACGTTTAGCTTCTGTCTCTCTCTCTCAAGTCAAGAGACTCAAGACTGAGAAGGAAGAAAAAAGTTCTGAAAGTGACGGTGCTAAATGTAGGGAATTTGTTGTCTATTGAAAAAAATTAAGAAAATTGAATTAGGTTGTTATTTTGTTTATGATAGGGGCAGGGATGCAACAACGAGAATGGGCCTGTGGGCGGCTCAGACCCATCCTGACACAGGCTCAGCCTGTTATTATTCAAGATACGACTCAGTCTATAAAAATTAGTGTGTTAAGCTTAGTCAACATATATCGGCCCATAGACTTGCCCGATACAGCCCATAGACCGGCCCGGTACGGCCCATAATGGGCCGACCAGTGTAATGCACATATAGGCCCACAATGGGTCAGCTTCTTATTTATTAATGACTTAAAAAATTTAGACATTTCTGATACTCCCACTGATATTCCTACTAGAAGTAATATGTTGTAATTATGAATAATATTTATTTTTTTCTTTTCTAGTAATTTTGTAAACATCTTATGTATAATTATCCTGATTGTACTCTTTTTTTCTTACCAAGGTTTTGTCCTACTAGGTTTTTCTTGGAAAGGTTTTTAATGGGGCAATTGTAAATAAAATATCATTTTTTATATTTCTATTAACTATTTAAACTTTTATATTTGTTAACTTGTTTAAAAATTTTAAAATAAAAAAATAAAAAATTTAAAAATTACATACTTTGATGGGCTGGTCCATTTAAACCCATGATGAACTAAGATGGACTTTAAATGTGCTAACTCATTCAAGGCCCATGACACGACTCAATCTGACCCATGTAAACTTGACCCGTGATATAAGCTGAGCTGAGATAATTCTTATACGGAACCGATCCGGCCCACAAATTTTATGGGTTAGGCCGGCCCGGCCTACAGTCTACGTGGGCCTAAGAAGAATGGCCGGACAGACCCGTTCTTGTATCTCTAGATAGGGGTTGTACTTCCTCCTACATATACGGTGCATAATAAAAAGCTTTGGATAACGATTAACTACTGTTAGGACGTGAGCCTATTAAAGAGTAAATAAATTTGGATGTTGCAGATTGCACACCACTAGGGCCGGTAATATGGGTCACGACACGACTACACGACTCGAAAACAACACGAATTTTGCGGGTTAGGGTTGAGAAAAAAGAGGTTCGGGTCAGAATTGGGTCGACCTGAAATTGAAACGAAAAATACGGGTCAATTTCGGGTTGGACCCGCCTAACCCAAACATGACACGAAACTCGTAAAAAATTAAAAAATACATATATTTTTCATTTCATATTTTAAATTTATTATGAACTTGTGATATCATGATAGTTATACTCAAAATCTTATACTATTATTTGCTTAATTTTAATGGATGTTATTGTAATTTAGTGTGTTATGAATTTTAAGTTATTTTTAATATGTAAAAAACTAAATAAAAGTATACAATTTTCGTGTCAATTTCGGGTTCACGGGTCAATTTCGTGTCACGGGTCATTTTCGCGGGCCGTATCGTGTCAACTCGTAAAGTGATCATGTTGTGTTCGTATTGCGGTTTTTAAAAAATTTCGTGTCACGGGTCGTGTTCGAGTTGACTGTAAATTTAGAAAAAAATGATCAAAATACGACACAAACACAACACGTGATATGAATTGCCACCCCTACACACCACCACTACCCAGCCAAACTCTGTATTCAAAAGATAAAAGATAAAAAAAAAAGAACCCATAAAAATGAGAATAAATTTTATTTTAAACTCTCAATTCACTTTATCACTTTACTCTTTAAACTTTAAAAGTTGAATAATTTAGTGTTACTTTCAGCCGTCGGCACATACACCCCTTATGATACACTCTATTTATTTAGTGCTGGTGTGGCACTGAATTAAAGGCTAAAAACATAATTTGAGCTAATTATCATAACTATTAGTAATAAAAATCTTAATCATCCATAAAATGAATAAAAAAATATCAAATAGGAAAAAAAAAAAAGTGGACAGCGGGCTTTGCCTTTGAGACTACTACCCACTCAAAAATATTTACAGTGTGATGTGGTGTTTGATATTTCTTCACATTTCAAAAATGGGTAAGAAGAAATCCATGTGGGTCTCACAAAGAGAGTGAGATCTAAAGGCCTGTTTATTTCCATTCTCATTTTTATTTTTCACGTTTTTTGAGAAGGAAAAATAAAAATGTGTTTGGAAAGAATCCGTACTAAAATAAAAAACAAAAACGTTTTTAGATTTATTCCAAAAACTTATTTTTTTTGAAAACGGATGAAATTCGTCACGTTTTTTGAGAAGGAAAAATAAAAATGTGTTTGGAAAGAATCCGTACTAAAATAAAAAACAAAAACGTTTTTAGATTTATTCCAAAAACTTATTTTTTTTGAAAACGGATGAAATTCGTTTTTATTTTCCTTTTCATTTTCTCCCTTCGTTCTTCTTCTTCTTCGACCCCCC
>NW_010358461.1:123871-148612 GCF_000414095.1 Morus notabilis | reverse complement strand
CCCTTTTCTCCGAAGAAACTGGCCCTCTTTCCTCCGAAGAAACACACCAAAATGTGCAGGATCGTGCCAGGCACGGCCCAGGCTCTTAATGGGCCTGGTGTCAAGCGCTTCGTGCTGACTCGGCACGGCACGTTTGACAACTCTTTCACGGACAAATTGTGCTAAAAACCTGTGGAAAAATTATTTGTTTCTAAACAAAACCATCAGCAATTAAAAATTTAACCTCTCTAAATTTATTGTGTGAACGTCGACCCCCCAAACTATTTCGGTCAGCAAAAATTTCTCAGCTCCTCTTTCCCCCAAAGACAAATTGGAAGAGCGAGAGAGAGAGATAGAGAGAGAAATTTATCAGCTCCTCTTTCCCCCAAAGACAAATTGGAAGAGAGAGAGAGAGAGAAATTTATCAGCTCCTCGTTCCCCCAAAGACAAATTGAGAGAGAGAGAGAGAGAGAGAGAGAGAGAGAGAGAGAGATTCAATGGCGGAATTATACAATTGGAAGGCAAAAACATACGCAGAGATAAGGCCAAGTTACCCACCACAGCTCTTTGAGTTCATAGCTTCTCACACACCTTCTCACCTTTTGGCTTGGGATGTGGGCACTGGAAGTGGTCAGGCTGCTCGATCTGTAAGTCATCCTCTTTTATTTTTCATTGCCACTGCTTTCGGTTCAGTTATTGACCTTTTCTTTTTATTTTTGTAATTACTGTTCAATTAACTTCACACCCCAGGATCATATAATTTTTCATACACTTTTATGGACAAACAATATCAGTCAAATTAACTAGGAGAAAATTTCTCAACATTCTTGTGTAAGTATGCAGAATTACTACTTTATGGAATGATCAAATCTTTTGTTTCATAAATGAAAAAAAAAAAAAAAAAAAAAAAAAAAAAAGCATAGAGATGTTTGACTTGTTTTTTTTTTTAAAAAAAAAAAAAAAAAAAAAAAAAAAAAAAAAAGGAAATGGTGCAAGGCAAAAAGCAGAGAGAGGGGGAAACAAATCCACTCTTTAGATTTTAGAGTGAATGTCTCAGTTGATTTAAAAACATAATAATTGGACAATTATTGTATTGTTGATTAAATTTCCTTACATGACTGCTTATCCCATCCCTCACTTATGTATTGTTTTATAATACATACAAATTTTCTTTTAAATTTCTACATGAATGGATCTCCAAGTGATATTATTTTTGTTAACATGGCCCTGCTCTATATATGTTCTTCAGTTTCACTAAACAGCACCATCCTAATGTACCACTAACTGTTAAAAATTATGTAACTAAATTAACACTAAATACTTTGTCAACTCGTGCACTTCTATCAACTATGTTTGTAACTGGAACACTTTCGATTTAGAACATCGTACTAATTTTAGTCCAATCACATTATGTCGTAGTGGTCGAGTAATTTTTAGTTGAGAAGGGCACATGCCCCCACTTAATTTTTGAATTTTAGTGGACGTTTAGTTCATGAATTTAGAATTATGAGTCAGAACCATTCTCGATTTACGTGAGTCTTTTGTGAGAGAAAACACTGTAGAGAGCAACAAATTATGATTTGAACCATGACACAAATCCTCGTACCAAATACCCCTTAACTTTTACACATGATTTTCAAAATAAAAATTAAAAAAATCAACTGTGCCCCCTATATACTAGCAAAATTCTATTTGTGCCTTAACTCAATAATTGAGATTTATAACCATATTTCTATCTAACAAAAGATTCTTGCTTATTGTTTTCATAGTGTCCTCACTGACAAAATATTTTGTCTCCACTACTGTTCTGTCATATAACTTGTAATCCAATGATATTCAACAATAACATGGGATATCATCACACGTTTTCCAGATTCTGCTTCTAATCCAAAATACTTGCAGTTAGCAAGGTTCTACAAGAACGTCATAGCGACAGATGCAAGCAGAAAACCGCTAGAATTCGCATCTGAACTTCCCAATGTTCAGTACAAGCACACCTCTCTAACCATGAGCATAGCCGAGGTTGAACAAAAAATAGCACCAAAATCAAGCCTAGATTTGGTGACTGCAGCCCAAGCCGTGCATTGGTTTGACCTTCCAAGCTTTTACCAGCAAGTAAAGTGGGTTCTCAAGAAACCCCATGGAGTCATCGCAGCTTGGTGCTACACAGAGCCCAAAGTGAACTCCTCAGTGGATGCTGTTTTCCAACAATTTTATACAGATGATTCTTGGCCCTTTTGGGACTCGAAGGTCCGTAAAGTGGTTGATGATGAGTATAGAACGATAGATTTCCCATTTGAGCCGGTGGATGGATTGGACGACACGGGGCCGTTTGAGTTTGTGGCTGAGAGAGGCATGGACTTGGATCAGTTTTTCGCCTACATAACGTCTTGGTCTGCATATCAGACGGCGAAAGTCGAGGGTATTGAGCTCTTGAGGAAGGATGTGATTGAGAGGTTCGAGTGTGCTTGGAATGAGGATAAAAATGATCAAAAGGTTGTGAAGTTTCCTGTTCATTTGAAAATAGGTAGAGTTGGCAACATTTAGTTAGAAAACTTGGTGTAATCTGCTTGACCGTTAAGCTCAATCAAACATTGGAATTGGATTTGTTTTGGAATTGCTTTTGTGTTTGTTTTTTTTTTTTCTGATTTTTAGATTCTTGAACTTGTATTTCCTCGTGACCAATAGAAAAACTGGTCTGGACGTTGATTTGGATTTTGAAGGCCATTATCTCTAGTCTTCTCCGCTTACTGAGAAACAAGAAGAAAAAGAGGACCCGCCTCTCCAAGTCCATAAACGTGTATTAATTGGATTGTAGAAGTGCCGTTTCCTACTAGACGCGAATCACTTTCATTTTCACATATTTTAAATCGTCTCACTTGTATTTTATTGAAATATTCGTCAACAAAAATTCACGAATCTTTCAGCTAATTAATGTTAATTACGAACTAATGTAGATCACACGCAATTTAGTGTAGTATAAATGCAATAAAGGCAAGAAAAAAGTTCACCTGGTTCACCCTCAATTAAGAGAGCTACATTAAACACGACCCACTGATATAAATTGCCACCCCGTATCTCCAATGGAGGTCCTTTCCTCTTGCTTGGTCTTTTGCTGGGCTTTAGATATTGGGCTTTTAAGATGCATTCGGGCCTTTTGATCGATCTTGGGCCCATTATTGAATTTGCCCAGCAACAATTACACCTAGCTCGTGCATTTTACAAAATACATTAAAACCTCCTCAAATTGACGTTTTCAATGAGATTTTTTCACCTCCCAAAGGAGATTTTTAACATCATTTGTAAAACACAAGGAGTTGTTTTAACAAAGTTTGAAAAAGTTTTGAAAAATAGAGCGAGGATTTTGTTACTATCCCTTTTCTTTTTTTGCCTTTTAGTACTGAAGTAAATACATATATAGAATTTCTAACTGCACTTGCGTTACTTCATTCCTAAGCATCACAATTTGTTACCTAAAACGGTTTTTGTTTGATCTATCATGCATCAGAACTACCCGTTTAAGTTAAACATCCTGCTTAATCAATATTTGACTCTTTGGTGAGCTCAATTTTCAACGGTGCAAGGATATTGTCATAAAAACAAACTTCATGAGCTCAGCGATGACGACATCTAAATTCATGTATGCCAATTCAGAGACTTTCTTCGAATTTAAAGTGGAACTTTCCAAAAAGAACGAGAGAAAAAAAAAGACAGAAACTTGTTTTTAGCATGTGACAAAGTTCAAAAGTCCTCACGAAAGTCAAGCACCGGAGAGTTTGGATGCCTTTGAAACTCTTTTGGTCAAAAGAGAAACCAATTTCGTTTGATGCTTCCCTCAGTTGCCGGTCCACATGTACCCAAAACCAACTACGTTATCACAATAATTAATCTAGCCCTATAAATGGTGACCAAGATTTGAGAATTTCTTCGTACAAGTACGTAGAGAGGAAAAGGAAAAAAGAAAAAAAAACAAGGAAAGAACTTCATATCACAGAAAAATGGCGGAGTTATTTCTTAAGCAAGCAAAGCAGTACGCTGAGAATCGGCCGGATTACCCGAAAGAGCTGTTCGAATTCATTGCCTCTAAGACCCCCTGCCACGACCTCGTGTGGGACGTCGGCACCGGAAGTGGACAAGCTGCACAGTCTGTGAGTTTCTCTGTTTCCAGATTCCCCTTCTTGTTTTTTTTTTTTTGCTTTGATTTGAATATTAATCACACAGATTGAGTTTTTGGGTTTCGAGTAAATTAATCAAGCCTGCTATTTAGCATCAAGCAAACACGGTTTCTTTTTACATGTGCAAAAAAAAAAAAAAAACAAATGGTAATCACCCAAAATCCACCATACAAAAATTTTATTTGATTAGAAAAACATAATGAATAACCTCAATATTTTCTTTCTTTTTTTTTTTTTTTGAAAACACAAAGTAAATTCCATCATATATCGATTAAGCAAAGGAAAAGTTTATCTCATTAACCATACATTTTATTGCACAACATCCTCTATATGTTGCATGGTTAAGTACTATTAATTTTCTTGTGTCGTACTTCTAATATATTAATTAATAATTATAATTAAACACGATTTTATTTTTTTATTATACTCAAAATAATATCTTAAAAAACTAATCAAACGCAATTTTAGAATCAATCCCAAAATAATTCTCAAACCACGATTTTATTTTTTTATTATACTCAAAATAATATCTTAAAAAACTAATTAAACGCAATTTTAGAATCAATCCCAAAATAATTCTCAAACCAATCTCATTTTTATTTTTTATTGAAAACAAAATCATTTTAAAACTAATTCCAAATGCACCCAATAATTTCCTTGTGTCCTATTCTTATAGACTCTATTTTTATGAAGCCATTTTCTCATATAGAGAGAGAGTTTAAACCAAGGAACTAGTAAAGTGTCGTTTGTGACACAAAATTGCCACATTAGAAATAATGTAAAATACTTAAGACTCCGTTTATTTTACCGATTCGAGTTTAGAATTCGAATTTTTTTATAGTAAAAAATTCTCAGAAGCAGTCACATTTAATTTTTTTACTACAGTAAAAAACTCTTATATAAAGTCACATCTCAACTCGAATCAGTAAACTAAATGGGTCATAACATGCCTCAAAATAACGATCAATTTCAGCTAGCTGGGATCTACAAGAAGGTCATTGCCACAGACACAAGCCCAAAACAACTCCAAGAAGCGCCCAAACTTACCACCATCCGCTATGAGCACCCCCCACCAGTCATGTCCATAGCCCAAGTGGAGCAAATATTGACACCAAAATCAAGCCTCGATCTAGTCACCATAGCTCAAGCCCTTCATTGGTTCGACTTCCAAAATTTCTACGACCAAGTTAAGTGGGCCCTCAAGAAACCAAACGGCGTCGTCGCGGCGTGGTGCTACACTTTGCCAAGAGTCAACGCCTCGGTTGACAGAATCATGGACCGCCTCTACACCGTCTGCGCGGGGCCTTATTGGGACCCGCTGCGTAAGTTTGTGGATGATGAGTACAGGGGAATCGACTTTCCGTTTGAGGCTGTGGAGGGAGCTTGTGAAACGGGGCCGTTTGAGTTTGTGATCGAGAAGGTGATGGATTTGGAGGGGTTTTTCAACTATATAAGGTCTTGGTCAGCGTATCAGACGGCTAAGGACAAAGGTGTGGAGCTTTTGGGAAGTGATATCGTTGAGGAGTTTAAGCGAGCTTGGGAGAATGATGAGGGTGGAGATTGTAAGAAAGTTGTTAAATGTCCTCTGTTTTTGAGGATTGGAAAAGTGGGGGGAGATGTAGAATAATAATAAGGGCTTCACGTTGTACTTTTTACGCACTTTATTTTAATAAAATTTCTTATTACTAAATTATCTATTAATAAAATTACTTTTCAAGGATTAAAAATATTTTTAAAGAAAATAGAAAATACTCTTTGCCACCTCATTTAAAAGAAATATATCGTTTATAAAAAAAATTATTCTCTTTTAAAAATTATGGTGCCCAAAGTTTTTTAAAGGAATAGGATGGGTTCCACCCTACACAGAAAAAAAGTATGTGGTTTTTTTCTTCATTTTACATTTTAACATTTTTTTTCTTCATTATGGTGCCCAACTAAAAATACAGGAAAGAGACTACGGTAGAAACAACCCAAAAAAGAGTATTAGATTTATTTATTTTTTATTCAAGAAAGGGATAATTAGGTGGAGAGGCTTACAACTGAGTTGTCCTCATTTGTCACTATTAGATTTATTTTGAGATCTTAACATTTGGCATCACTTGTTAATATTTGTCAAAAATAATTCTTATGACTTTCACAAAAAGAAAGTGTGGCATGCCTTCAACGGATGGTTGGTGGGTGGGTTGAAAAAAAAAAAATTTAAATATGAGAAATTGTAGTAAATAGTATATTTTTAAATTAAATTAAGTAAATAGTAGATTTTAAAACTATTTAAAATAAATAGTAATTTATTATGTAAATTATTTTTTTACGACCGATAAAAAATCTTAAAAACTCTTAATACGTAGAAAAATCTTTTTACTAGTTGTAAATGAACCATTTAAACGAAAAATTGCTATTTACGTCAAACAATTTTAAAATCTACTATTTATTTCATTTAATTTCATAAATATGTTATTTACTATATTCTCTCTTTAAATATAATGACTTTTTGTTTGGAATGATAAGAGTTGTGTAACAAGTGATAATTAAAATTTAAAATTCACCATTGATCATTAGTCGCTATGTCAGAACATCAATCATGGTTTGTGGAATGTTGGATACATTTGCTTGAGGAATGATTAGGATTAGAAAGAAATGATCTCTTGTAAGTTGTAATAGAGCCTTGTTGGAATCTTTGTCTTTAGATATTCCAAAAAAAAAAAACGGAAAAAGTAAAAAAAAAAAAAAAAGGAAAAAATAGAGCTTGAGCAACATTCACCATCGTTTATGTGGATTGATTGTGGTTACATCAAGTGTTGCATAGCAGCCTATCGTTCTATATTTGTACCATTCACTGCATGTTGTCTCTTTGTTATGATCGGGAAATTTGTCAAAAAAATTATTATATTAGATGAAATTTTTTTAAATTTTTTGTATTATAAGTATAATATTTTTATAATAAGTATTTGTTGATATTAATAATGAATAGCAAAGTATAAGTTAAAAGTCAAAAATTTTTAAACTATGTTGCAGTTACCGAATTTCAGATTGTAATTAAGAAAAAGGTATGGAACGCTATGTTATTCCCACAAGAGAACAAACACATGAATATGAAATTTAAGAAGGCACTAGAAAATGTCAAAATTACACTTGGGTCCCTCATGCCCTTTGTGGCTAGTTTTAGAAGGGAAAAATACAAGAAAAATGTCCATTTTCATGCAAGAAAACAGAGAGAGCTCAGCCAAAGAAAGAGAGGAAAAAAAACTTCCCAAAGTGAAAAAATTGAGTTCAAATCGAAATTGGCGGAAAAATACCGTAGATTAGCATCACCGGAACTTGTTCTTCATTCTTCTAAGGTAAATTTTCAATTTTTCTTCTCATTTTTCACCTTGGTTGCACGTCCATAAATAGTAGAAACCATGGAAAACTTTTGCCAAGGATGATGATTTGCTTATGGTTATGAATGGTACCGAAAAACCTAATGTCTAAAGGTTAAATTTTTGAATATTGGATTATGTTTTTAGCATTTTTGTTTAGAGATAAATCTTGTGAGAATAGTGAAGAAACACTAGAGATTATGATGCTTATGATGATAAAAAGAAATGAAAATGATTGTGACATGTGTTCGAAAGGTTGAAACAACGGATAAAACGATCTATAGTTAGCTCGGGAAACCTGAAAACTAGGTGGAACTCCGCCGAAATTTAGTTTGAAAATTTAAACTAAACCCGGTTATAATGAAGAATAGGGGAAATGAAATGTGCAAAATAATTTGATTAGGTGATTGAAGATGTGTGGGAACTTAAAATGATGAAAATTCTCAATTTCGGACCAAAATTGAAAAACAAGATTATTGACCCACAAAATGGTATCCGGTGCTGTTTTGGTTAGAAGACCAAGATAGAAGCTTAATTTCAAAAAGTAACCAACATCACATTGAAGGAAATTTCTTTTCGAATAACTTTTGTGAAATAGCTTTTTCCCCAAAAACAACCTTAGACATCAGTTTCTCTGAAACAGGTCCAATTTGTGACTTAAAGCCAAATGTGCACGAGTTTTGACACATTGTAAGTTCAATGTATGTAATTATGTGAAAGATGTTTCTTGATTCTTATTTGTTGTATTGAATGTGCTTATGGACTTAGAATAGTAGTAGAATTGTAATATGCGAAAAAGTCAAAGTCAACAAAAGTCAAACATTTGAATAAAGCTCAATTTCATAGGAAATGATAGAAATACTTAAAGATGCAAAAAAAAAAAAGACTAAAATCACTGTCATCATAAGAAAGAAAATGACAGTAAAGATGATAAGATTAAAATTACTGTCATGATAAGAAATGATGATAGTAAGACGATGTATAAAGTAAAGATGACAAATGATAAAAGTTAATAAAACTGTTTGTACCGGCCTTCGCAAGGGAGGTTATTATGAATAAAACTATGGGTGAGTTAGTTTTTGATAGCTCCCCCACTCCTCATTGGGTATGTGCGCAACGGTACAATAGGTACGGAACTCATAATAAGTAAAAATTAAAAATTAAGATTAAAATTACTGTCACGATAAAAAAGATAACAGTAAGATGATGTATGAAGTAAAGATGATGAATGACAGAAAGTTAATGAAGCTGTTTCTATCGGCTTATTATGAATAAAACCAGAGGTGAGTTAGTTTTGGGTAGCTACCCCACTCCTCATTGGGTATGTGCGTAATGATACAACATATACAGGGCCCATAAGAAGTAAAAGTTATAAGAAACGAACGACAGAACAATGAAAGTTGTCAAGAGGTATAAAATGAAAGAAAAGAAAGTATAATACGAAAGAAAAGAAAATGTGTTAGGATGTATGACATGAATGCATATATGGGTATGTATTACTGATTGCACTTATTGTGGTTTGTTGTTACTTGTTGAGCAAAAGCTCATCTCATTTGTTCGTGTTGTAGGAAGCTCGGGTAAGGCACCGGCTCCTTAAAACTTGTTTGTTGGGCATGCAGAAAAGGATGAAGCAGCGGGATGTGAGAAAGTGGGTAATGGATGCACCACGTAATTTGAGTATGCTGCCAAATGTTTCTTGTAAATAGGATTTATGGATGTAAATAAGCGATGTAATAAAAGTAAAGTATGTGAGACAATGAGGCTATACTTAGTAACCTCAAGTCATAAAGTATGTTGTTGTATCCAAGTACTATCATGTTAATGGCATGTGAATGACAGTGTTATGCAAATGATAAGTCAAATGTATGACCATGTGTAGAAATGAATTTTGGAGTTCTAAAAGAATTTTATCTACAAATTATAATGTTAAGAAGTTGAAAATGTTTTTAGCAAAGTATATTAGAATTTATTTCACTATTGAAGGAAAAAAAAAGTAACCTGAGTTTTAGGAGTTTATAGTTCAAAAATAATAAAAATTAAGAAATTAGCTAAGTATAAACGTAGTAATAATAACTAAAAATAAAGGTGGTCACACTCTTACATTTTCAAAAACAAAAATTAAAAAATTAAAAAAATATATTTATGTTCATTTGTGTTTCTTGGCTTTTGTATCTGTCAATTTAGTTTCTTTTCTGGTCCTTCGAATCTCAGTAGCTGATTTGTGGTAAGAATGATTAGTTCTGAGTTGTTGATTTTACTATTTTTGATCAATATTTGTTTAATAAGCTATCCTAAATTATGCCCTTTTCACTATTGAGCAATCATTGTTTTCTGACTTTGTGAGTGACCACCAGTTGCATGGAAATTAATATTTCTAAATATCCGTGAGGATTAATGGAGTTGAGGCTTTTTGCATGGTGAATTTTCAAGGTTGTGTGTTTTACGGTTTGTTGTAAGAAGGAAAGGGCTTGCGTGCACACACACAAATTCGGAAGTTAATGTTGAGTATGGCTTTAATTAAGCCCGTTAGCTTGTTTTGGGTATTGGGCCACGGCCCATGAGTTGTTTCGGCTTGCCGACCAAGACTTGCAGCCGACATCTTCTGAAGAGCATATACATACATACATACATATATATATATATTTATATATATATATATATATATTTATATGCTAATTAGCGTGGAGGAGGTATAGTAGCCGCACAGTTTGGTTATCTCTATTAATATACAGTTTTTTTGTTTTTTTGTTTTTTTTTTTGAGTGAGATTTAGTCAGAGAATTTAATTCTTTGATATTTGGTATTCTTGCTTTTAGGTTGAAAAATTTTAAGTGTATTCAAAATTTAGGTGGTAAGAGATATTTAATAAGTTTTTATAATATCTTTTAGTTATAGTAAAATTTTTTCGCTGTTTATGTTCGTGGACGTACGCTAAAAGCTAAACCACATTAAATCATTTTGTCTTTTAGATTTTTCTGTTATTCATATTTTGTTTTGAATCCGTTTAATTTGACTTTTGGCACAACAACTGGTATAAGAGCTTTAGTTTATTTGTCAAATTATTTTAGAATTTATGACCTCCACAATGACGACAAAGTATGAAATTATAAAATTCGACAGGAAGAATGATTTCAGTAAAATTTCACTGAAATTTTTCTAAAATTTTCCCAATATTCTTCCTTAATTACTCTATATGCGAATCGATATTGATATTTAAATCGATATTTATAAATATTTCTAATCTTTTTCCGATATCGATGTTATAGTAGAAAAAAATTTCGGGACACTCAAAAAATCCAAAATTTCTACCAAAATTTCGGAAATTTCAAGGCGAAATTTTTACCCATGAATAAAAGTAAATATATATCAACTCATTTTAATTATTAGGCGCAATATTAACTACGCTCCAACCTTGCTAATTTTGAAAAAGTCAAAGTCAATCCCATTTACATCTACTAATCATCTTCATATTCAATACTTGCTTCTGATAGTCATAACATCATTACAAGTTATCATAGGTTGAGATAGGTTACGCATAGAAAAGATTAAAAGCCACATGGCAATATGTCCATGTTGAGATTATATGCTCTTCAAAGCATACTTTATATTAATTTTCTGATATTAAAAATTATTGAGGTATTTTAGGATTTCTTGTGTGCATAAGAACTAATGAGAAAATGTCATTTTAATCATATTATATGTATTTATATGATTTTTACTGACAATCACAGAAGGAATAAGTACAAGTTATCTTATAATTAATAAATGAAGTTCATAGTCGATATATAAAGATTGACACTTTATCTATATTCAAACTATAGTAAATTCGTCGACTGATTTATCTTGATTATATATTAATTTATTGATCTAATTTGTCTACATTAAACTTATTCAAATATGAAATTTAGTTGACCTTTATATAGCTGTCAGGCATATTAAATCTCACAAGCACTTGTTTTACTTCAATCTTAATCCGGAGTTAATTATAATTTGATGTCTATAAATATCTTTTCATTTGAGTTACTAGTAAGAGAAATTTAATTGACAGTTAATATTCTCAGTAGCTTAGGTGAGAGCATTTATGAATATTAAAAATTATGAATTAACAATATAGAACTTATATGAAATATTTCTTGATGGGTTTTTAGTACGTAATTATTAAAATTCTCTTCTCAGAATATGTCGACAATAATTATGAATTAATTTTCGTAACGAGATTGTTGAAAATAATAATTAGAAGAAACCGATAAGTGTCAAGGTGTAAGATTTAATTAAATTGACTTAACAATTGAGATATTAATCTAATTATCGATATTGTGAAGTATATGCCACATGATTATCGGGGTAGTTTATTTAATTGAATGCAGCGCTATAAGTGAAGTTAATTAGTATATAATTGGGCATTGAGCATGTAAGTGAACAAAGCTCGGTCCAATACGTAGAGTTGAATATGTAGGAGACCACTACTTAAAATATTATGAGAATTGATATATTAATTAATTCTTTTTGAATTTTAGAAAATTTAAAATTAATAATTAATTTTGTATTAATTATTGTTTAGAACTAAACTCGAGATAATAGAAAATTATTTGGTAGTTATTATGTAATGTTCAATTTTAATTAGTAGATATAAAACACAACTAGTCAAAAGAATAAGTCAAAATATCATTTAATTTGTTTTTTTTATTCAAAATAGGAAATAATACAATTGATTGAGATTTGGCTTAAGTTAACATGCAACTCCACCTTTAATGCAAGAGCATGGGGACGTGATTCCGTTTTAAATAGTCGTCCAAGTTCGATATCGCATCCCTCTAGATAAGGGATATGCGTGTATCTTATTTGGTCTTCAAATGAGAGTCAATGAATATATATGGGAATATATATATATATATATATATATATTATACATGCAAGACATCAAAAGGGAGAGTTGTCAGGAAGGAAAAAAAATATTAAGTATTCTTCTTGAGGGAGGAAACCAGAGAGAGAAAAAGAGTTGGAAATTTTCTAAATTTTTTTCTTCTCGTTATCGTAGATAAAAAAAAAAAAGAGGCTCCTATATTGTTAAGAGATCAAGAAAATCAAATAAGTATAAAGGAAATATGATATTATTATTTTTTTTTATTACCATAATATGGCCGATTATGTCGCAATTTGGCATTTGAATATTTTATAATGGTTCATGTTGGTATGAATATGATTCTTTGTTATATTAGACATATATATAAGGTGTGCACATGATGCAGCTGTAGAATTTAATAACCCACTCCTACCTGTATACGTTTTTCAACTTTATAAGTTTAATTGAAAAAATATTTTTCCAAAAAAAAAAGTCAAAATATCATTTAATTTGTTTTTTTTTTATTCAAAATGGGAAATCATGCAAGGGCAGGGGGACGTGATTCCGCTTTGAATACTGGTCCAAGTTCGATATCGCATCCCTCTAAATAAGGATTATGCGTGTATCTTATTTGGTTTTCAAATGAGAGTCAACGAATATATATTGAAATATACATACATACATATATATATATATATATATATATATTATACGTGCAAGACATCAAAGGGGGGAGTTGTCAGCAAAGAAAAAATATTAAGTATTCTTCTTGAGGGAGGAAACCAGAGAGGGAAAAAGAGTTGGAAAATTTCTAAATTTTTTTCTTGTCGTTATCATAGATATAAAAGGCTCCTATATTGTTAAGAGATCAAGAAAGTAAGTATAAAGGAAATATGACTTTTTTTTTTTTTTTTTTTTAAGGTTTGTTCTAGTTTTTCATATACTAAGGAGACGTTTGGTTCATGGATTAGAATCATGTGATTAGAATTATTTTCGATTTACGTGTATTTTTTATAAGAGAAAACATTGTAGCGAACTATGAACCATGATTCAAATCATGGTTTGAATCCTCCAACCAAACATTCCCTAATTGATTGTTTTTGTAGTGCATAAAGTGTCCACTATCACTTAGTGCAGTTAGACTTAAGAACAGTCTAAAAGTCTGTGTGGACGAGAACACCAACTGATCTTATATGAGCGTCGTCTCCAAACAAATATCAAAAGTACCCTTTATCGTTATGCAGTTATTTTATATATATTAAGAAACCGTTTTTATGAATCTTTCGCAACATACATTTTGTAAGATGAAATTAATATTTCCTACAGTCCATCCCCATAATATGGCCGATTATGTCGCAATTTGGCATTTGAATATTTTGTAATGAATTCACGTTGGTATGATTATGATTCTTTGTTATATTAGACATAAAAGGTGTGCACATGATGCAGCTGTAGAATTTAATAACCCACTCCTACCTGTATACGTTTTTCAACTTTATAAAGACGTCATGTTTATTGAATTTATTATAAAAGTGACAAAATATCAAAATTTATTTTTATTCAAAATATGAAATAATGTAATTAATTGAGCTTGATTAAAAATGCAACTCCATCTTTAATGCAAGGACACGGACATGTATATATATTGACATATATATATAGCATATATATATATATAGCATATATATATATATATATAGCATATATACAAAAGATATGGAAAGAGAGATGAGTTATCAGATCGAAAGAAAAAAAGAATATTACGTATTCTTTTTGAGAGAGGAAATAAGCGAGAGAAAAAAAGAGAAAAATATTTAAATCTTTTTCTTGTGGTTGGCTCATATATTATCAGGAGAACAAGAAGCTAAGAAGATCGAAAATAAAATATTATTTTTTGTATTAGTTTCTTCTCGTTGCTATAATAATAGCCCTATTGTCGTTAATATATATATATATATATATATATATCATTGCAGGTTAGTTGTCGCTATAACTCTGTTGTTGAAAAGACATTTTGTGACGACAATATTGTTGTCGCCACAAAGAGATCTACAACGACAGTTTATAGTCACTATAAGTTTGAATAGTCCGTCGCTGAACATTAGTCAGAATTTGGTTCCACATTTCATTGCTTTATATTTAGCGATGATAACTTTAAAATTTGTTGTCACTAAATACACAGAAACAACGACGGTTTTTATTTTTTGTAGCAAAAAGTGTTTTGTAATTTTTAAATATATTTTTGTGTACTTATTAGTTATTAGTGATGTCTTTTTTAATAGTAGTCATCACTGAAGGTTTTTTAATTTTTTTAATATATTTTAATATTTTAATATTTTTAGTTATTTTTCAATTTTAATTTATTTTATAAAATGTAATTTAATAACTATATTTGATATTAAATTATTAATTAATTACATTTTGTAATCATAAATTTAATATAATAAATAAAAATAAGAATTAAATATCACATCAATAAATAAAGCGAATGCTAAACATAAGTCGTGATATTAAAAGTTCATATAACGTACTAATTAATATGCAACCAAAATTAATGTATCTAATACACTAAAATAAAGTAACAAGTCTCTAAAAATAAGAAATAACATCTAATTGGCCCTTAAGGTTGCAGCGCCATTGTCATCATCATCGTCACCTTCGGCTGGTGGTGGTTGAAATGCATGAGGTGGGGAGGGACTTAGAGGACGTTTGGTCTCGTTTTACGTGTATTTTTATGAGAAAAAAACACTATAGAGAATCATGAATCATGATTCAGAATCTTCTTCCTTTATCATTGTCATTATCTGAGAACCTCTGTCATTATTTCCTCCAGAGTGAAAGCTGCAAAGAATGAATCCCTTGTCTGTCTTCATACCTATTTGAGTCGCCAGATTGTACCGGCGCTCCATCTCAAGCTAGACATCGTAAAGAAAATATAATATGCCTCAATGAAGTGTTGTAGTCATAACTTATGTGAAAACATTAAAGAGACATGATTATTTAACTTACAAATTTGGCCTCAGCTGCATCGCTAGCCTATATCCATGCCCCTTCACGGTAGTGCATTTGTCGGAAATTTTAGATAATATTATTCTCCCCTGTGACAAAAAAGTGATGTTATATTTTAATAACTATACTCTTTACTTTTTATGACTATATTTCTAATGAGATTATATAAGCATTAATTTCAAAATTATAATTCACTAATATATCATCATTAACATATTCACTAACAATTACTAAACTAGCAAAATGAAATTTATTATAACAAATTCAACCAAACACACAAATGAACAACTTAACATATCCACTTCAACCAAACTAACAAATAAAACAAATTAACAACCGACACCTAAACTAACATATTCAAGAATTTCAAAGTCCATCAAACCTCAAACAAAAAAACCAAATACCATCATCAACCTAAACTAATATATTCAAACAAAAGTTTTACAAAAACTAATTTACTTAAACCTAAACGAAAACTAATTCCAAATGCCAAATTAAATTAAAACCACTAAAACCCTTACATAAAACCGCCACAAAACAGCGTGATTTGTGGCTGGGGATTTGATGGCAGCGGAGTGGTGGTGGTCTGGGGGGCTGACGGCGAGCGGCGGCGAGGGGGTAGAAAGCTTTGGGCCGGTTTGGGTAGAGAGAGAGAGAGAGAGAGAGAGAGAGAGATTTTGGGGGCGGGGCGGCAAGAAAGAAGAGGCAGTGCTGAAGATTGGTGTGACAACCAGCAGTTAACAGTGGCAGGCCGATAGAGAGCTAAGAGGAGAGAGAGATTTGAGGTTTTGGTAAGAGAGAGAGAAAGATAGTATTCTAGAGAGAGAAAGGAAATGGGAGCGGCAGGGTGGTGGTTGTGACGTGGTGTGCGGCAGAAGGGAGGGACCGTCACATGGCTAGAGAGAGAGAGAGAGAGATCAGAAGCTGAGAGGGAGAGAAATCAAAAATTTGGGGAGAAGAAGATCACGGCTTGGCTGTTTTAAGTGACCACTTGTCGTCACTAAACCCTAAAATCTTGTCACTAATTAGCGAACCAATGACGTTGGTTCATTACAATTAATAAATTAGTAAAACCCTAATAATTTTGCGACGACAAAATTTTTAGGGACAACAATAGTCGTCGCTAAAAGTATCAAAAATTTCCTAAACCCGCGTTTATTTCCCTAGAAATTTCGGATCTATTTTTGCCAAACGTTTTATTGATGACACAGTCGTCGCTAAAATACCTACAAATTTTGGCCAACACCCAAAATAACGTGCTTAATTTTTAGCCAATTTTTTAATTCTTTTAGAAAACTATTAGTGACGAGATGTCATCGCTAAAATTCATGAGTTTTAGCGACGAACATTGTCGTCGCTAAACACCGCGCAAGCTATATAGGACTCATGTCGTCTCTAAAAGTAGATGCCAATGTTGGTTCCAAAACCTCTATCGGTAGTTAGCGAGTATAATTTCAGCGAAGATAGGTCCTCGCAAAAAGTTGACATAGTCGTTGTTAAAACCTTCGTCGCTTTTAGCCACGGTTCTTGTAGTGAGCTAAGTACATAGAAAATGTAATATTATTTTCTGTAATATTTTGTTCTCGTTGTTCATATACTGATTGACTATTTTTGTAGAGCACAAGGTGTCCACTCGCTTAATGAAGTTAAACTTGAGAATCGTCTAGTAAATCTATGTGGACGGGGACGTAAACGGTCTTGTATGAGCGTCGTATCCAAGTATCAAAATATACTATTTCTGTTTATGCAATTAAATATTGTAGGAATCTTCCGCTACGTATATTTTGTATGATGCAATTATTTTTTAGAATTTAATGCCCCATCCCTACCTGTATACGTTTGATATATATATATATATATTTAAACCTCACGTTTATTGAGTTCATTATTAAAATGACAAAATAGTTGTCATTCTAGAAAATGTCAAATCTTATAATGTAATTATTCCATTTTTAAATAGCCCGTAGAGTCATTAATCCTTTGCTATAAATTGAGGTGTCTACTAATTAATCCCCATCCATTCTCATACCAAGAAAAACCCATTCTCATTTCAAGAAAAATGAAGTACTTTTCCTTCTCTTTGTCGTTTCCCAAAATCACCATCTTTCTTTTTTCATTTGTATTGGTAGCTTCAGCAAATCACGCTCATGAAAGCTTTCTTGAGTGCTTGACCACCCGTATATCTAAGTCCAACTCAACCTCCACTCCCGAATCCATTATCTACACTAAACATAACCCGTCGTATTCAACTATATTAAATTCAACGTCTCTAAATCCTCGTTTCTTTCCTTCTTCCGCCAGATATCCGTTGCTTATTGTCACGCCACTTCATGCCTCCCACGTCCAAGCCACTGTTCACTGCGCCAAGAAACACGGCATACAAATCAGAATCCGAAGTGGTGGCCACGATTACGAGGGCCTCTCTTACATGTCCAACGTTACTTTTGCCATACTCGACTTGAGAAACCTAAGTTCTATTAACGTTGATGTGAAGAGAAAGTCTGCATGGGTTCAATCCGGAGCGACGATTGGTGAACTTCATTATTGGATTGCTAAAAAAAGCCAAAATCTTGCCTTTCCTGGCGTCGTCGGACACACTGTTGGTATCGGTGGAATGCTAGGTGCAGGTGGCTATGGCTATTCGTCGCGAAAATACGGGCTCTCAGCTGATAATATTCTTGACGCGCAACTTATCGACGTGCGAGGAAGAATTCTCAATCGAAAATCTATGGGGGAAGATTTGTTTTGGGCCATACGTGGTGGTGGAGCAGGAAGCTTTGGAGTCGTTCTTGCCTGGAAAGTTCGCCTAGTTGACGTACCGTCGAAAGTGACTGTGTTTACAGCCATAAGGGACTGGGATAACAATGCAACAAAGAAGTTTATTCATCGATATCAGCGCCGTATTGCCAAGGTCGATAAGGATATAACTATCATTGTCAGATTCCTAACAGCAAGTATTACCGATGAAAAAGGGAATAAGAAAATTCAAATATCAACTTTCATCTCGGCCACATACCACGGCAGCCAGGATAGGCTCCTTTCGTTGATGGAAAAAGAGTTTCCAGAGTTGGGTTTGCTTGCAAAAGAATGCGCCGAAGGGACATGGGTCCAATCCATTCTCTATTTCAATTTATTGACAAATAGAAAATCCTTGGATGTCTTACTCAATAGAACGCTGAATTTTGAATGGAGGGCTTTCAAAATTAAATCTGACTACTTGAAAAAGCCTATTCCGGATCAAGCGCTAGAAAATTTGTTGGTTAAGTTGTATGAAGAAGACATTGGAGAAAGCTTTGTCGAATTTTTTCCTTATGGGGGGAAATTGGATGAGATTTCAGAATCTGAAATTCCATGCCCACACCGAGCTGGAAACCTCTACAACCTTCGGTACATGGTGTTATGGAAAGAAGGTCAAAATGCTACAGCAGTCAACAAGCATCTGAGTTGGATAAGGAGAGCTTACAATTACATGACTCCCTATGTATCAAAAAATCCGAGGGGTGCATTTCTCAACTTTAGAGACCTTGATATTGGAACCAATCCTAATGAAAATGAGATCAACGGTGCTTATAACTATATTAAACAAGCAAGCAATTGGGGTACTAAGTATTTTAAGAACAATTTCTACAAATTGATTTATGTAAAGACTATAGTTGATCCAACTAATTTCTTTACGTACGAACAAAGCATCCCGTCCCTTCTTCCACATTAAAAAGGTGATGAAATGCTTGTTGCATTGTGATAAAATTGTCGTCTTATTTATATTTCTTTCTTTGTCCATTTTAAATAAAGGTCGTTTTGTGACCATATATGTATCAAGTTTTCCAAATGTACTTTGTCCATTCTATGTGTTGTTAATTCCATGACAATAATTGATTAAAAATGTGCTAGACATGTGCAAGGCCATAATCGACTTCTTACGTATCTTTTTAATTAAGTTTTAAATTTTAAATGTTTGTATGGCCATTAAATAAAATTTTATCGTACATATATAAAGATAAGACTATAAAATAAATATATAATATATACACACATATCTTACTACATTTACTTAAAGTAAATGAGTTTTTCTTACCTAATAACCAAAACGTTTGGCAAGAAAGTTGCGTTAGCTTTTTTTTTTTTTCCTTTTTCTTTTTACCTTTTTTTCTTTTACTTTATTTTCCTTTTCTCTCTCTCTCTCTCTCATTTTTTATATTATTATCTTTTTATCTTATTATACATTTTTTCTTTTTTTTCAAATTGACCCTCATAAATATAATTTTCATCTCTAATTTCTAATTAAAATAATTTATTCTCATACATATCCATATCTAAATTCTTTTAAATCCTCTTCCCCAGACAAAATATTAGTTTTTTTTTTAATTTCCTTCATTTTCCCTCTCAGAATTACCCGTTTAGGTTAACATCCTGCTTAATCAATATTTGACTCTTTGGTGAGCTCAATTTTCAACGGTGCATGAATATTGTCATAAAAACAAACTTCATGAGCTCAGCGATCACGACATCTAAATTCTTGTATGCCAATTCAGAGACTTTCTTCGAATTTAAAGTGGAACTTTCCAAAAAGAAAGAGAGAAAAAAAAGACACAAACTTGTTTTTAGCATGTGACAAAGTACAAAAGTCCCCACGAACGTCAAGCACTGGAGAGTTTGGATGCCTTTGAAACTCTTTTGGTCAAAATATAAACCAACTACGTTATCACAATCATTAATCTAGCCCTATAAATTAAATGGTGACCAAGATTTGAGAATTTCTTCATACAAGTACGTTGAGAGGAAAAGGGGAAAAAAAAAAAAAAAAAAAACAAGGAAAGAACAACATATCACAGAAAAATGGCGGAGTTATTTCTTAAGCAAGCAAAGCAGTACGCTGAGGCTCGGCCGGATTACCCGAAAGAGCTGTTCGAATTCATTGCCTCCAAGACACCCTGCCACGACCTCGTGTGGGACGTCGGCACCGGAAGTGGACAAGCTGCACAGTCTGTGAGTTTCTCTGTTTCCAGATTCCCCTTTTTTTTTTTTTTTTTTCTTTGATTTGAATATTAATGACACAGATTGAGTTTTTGGGTTTCGAGTAAATTAATCAAGCCTGCTATTTAGCATCAAGCAAACACGGTTTCTTTTTAAAGTGGAAAAAAAAAAAAAAAACAAATGGTAATCACCCAAAATCCACCATACAAAAATTTTATTTGATTAGAAAAACATAATGAATAACGTCAATATTTTCTTTCTTTTTTTTTTTTTTGAAAACACAAAGTAAATTCCATCATATATCGATTAAGCAAAGGAAAAGTTTATCTCATTAACCATACATTTTATTGCACAACATCCTCTATATGTTGCATGGTTAAGTACTATTAATTTTCTTGTGTCGTACTTCCAATATATTAATTAATAATTATAATTAAACACGATTTTATTTTTTTATTATACTCAAAATAATATCTTAAAAAATTAATCAAACGCAATTTTAAAATCAGTCCCAAAATAATTCTCAAACCAATCTCATTTTTATTTTTTATTAAAAACAAAATCATTTTGAAACTAATTCCAAATGCACCCAATAATTTCCTTGTGTCCTATTCTTATAGACTCTATTTTTATGAAGCCCTTTTCTCATATAAAGAGAGAGTTTAAACCAAGGAACTAGTAAAGTGTCGTTTGTGACACAAAATTGCCACATTAGAAACGGTGCAGAGTACTTATAGGGTCCGTTTAGTTTGTTGCTTCGAGTTTTTAATTCGAGTTGATATATGATTTATGTGAAAACTTTTTACTGTAGTAAAAAAATTAGATGTGACTGTTTCTGAGAGTTTTTTACTGTAACAAAACTCAAATTTTATAATCGAATAGGTGAAATGAACGAGGTCATAATATGCTTCAAAATAACGATCAATTTCAGCTAGCTGGGATCTACAAGAAGGTCATTGCCACAGACACAAGCCTAAAACAACTCCAAGAGGCGCCCAAACTTGCCAACATCCGCTATGAGCACACCCCACCAGTCATGTCCATAGCCCAAGTGGAGCAAAAATTGACACCAAAATCAAGCCTCGATCTAGTCACCATAGCTCAAGCCCTTCATTGGTTCGACCTCCAAAATTTCTACGACCAAGTTAAGTGGGCCCTCAAGAAACCAAACGGCGTCGTCGCAGCGTGGTGCTACACTTTGCCAAGAGTCAACGCCTCGGTTGACAAAATCATGGACCGCCTCTACACCATCTGTGCGGAGCCTTATTCGGACCCGCTGCGTAAGTTTGTGGATGATGAGTATAGGGGAATCGACTTTCCATTTGAGGCTGTGGAGGGAGCTTGTGAAACGGGGCCGTTTGAGTTTGTGATTGAGAAGGTGATGGATTTGGAGGGGTTTTTCAACTATATAAGGTCTTGGTCAGCGTATCAGACGGCTAAGGACAAAGGTGTGGAGCTTTTGGGAAGTGATATCGTTGAGGAGTTTAAGCGAGCTTGGGAGAATGATGAGGGTGGAGATTGTAAGAAAGTTGTTAAATGTCCTCTGTTTTTGAGGATTGGAAAAGTGGGGGGAGATGTAGAATAATAATATGGGTGCGTCTATGGACACTTCACGTTGTATTTTTTATGCATTTTATTTTAATAAAATTTCTTATTACTAAATTATCTATTAATAGAATTAGGAGACGTTGGGTTTATGAATTAGAACCATGTGATTATAACGATTTTTTATTTACGTGTATTTTTTATGAGAGAAAATACTGTAACGACCACGAATTATGATTAGAATCAGTGAACGAATCATCTAACCAAACAACCTCTTACTTTTAAGGATTGAAAATATTTTTAAAGAAAATAGAAAATACTCTTTGCACACCTCATTTAAAAGAAATATGTCATTTATAAAAAAAATTATTCTCTTTTAAAAATTATGGTGCCCAACGTTTTTTAAAGGAATAGGATGGGTTTCACTTTCACCCTACACAGAAAAAAAGTAAGTGGTTTTTTTCTTCATTTTACATTTTAACATTTTTTTCTTCATTATGGTGCCCAACTAAAAATACAGGAAAGAGACTACAGTAGAAACAACCCAATAAAGAGTATTAGATTTATTTATTTTTTATTCAAGAAAGGGATAATTACGTGGAGAGGCTTACAACTGAGTTGTCCTCATTTGTCACTATTAGATTTATTTTGAGATCTTAACATTTGGCATCACTTGTTAATATTTGTCAAAAATAATTCTTATCACTTTTACAAAAACAAAGTGTGGCATACCTTCAACGGATGGTTGGTGGGTGGGTTGAAAAAATAAAAACAAAAAAAAATTTAAATATGAGAAATTGTAGTAAATAGTATATTTTTAAACTAAATTAAGTTAATAGTATATTTTAAAATTATTTGAAGTAAATAGCATTTTACTATGTAAATAATTTTTTTACGACTAGTAAAAAATCTTAAAAACTCTTAATTTACGTGAAAAATTCTTTTTACTAGTTGTAAATGAACTATTTAAGCGATAAACTGCTATTTATATCAAATAGTTTTAAACTCTACTATTTATTTCATTTAGTTTCATAAATATGTTATTTAGTATATTCTCTCTTTAAATATAATGACTTTTTGTTTGGAATGATAAGAGGAGGGTCACAAGTAATAATGAAAATTTAAAATTGATCATTGTTCATTCGAACTGGTTAAGTCACTATGTCAGAACATCATTCATGGTTTGTGGAATGTTGGATACATTTTCTTGAGAAATGGTTAGGATTAGAAAGAAATGATCTCTTGTATGTTGTAATAGAGCCTTGTTGGAATCTCTATCTTTAGATATTCCAAAAAAAAAAAAGGGAAAAAGTACAAAAAAAAAGGAAAAAAAGAGAGAAAAATAGTGCTTGAGCAACATTCATCATCGTTTAAGTGGATTGGTTGTGGTTACATCAAGTGTTGCATAGCAGCGAAACAAAAGAATATCGTTCTATATTTGTACCATTCATTACATGTCGTCTCTTTGTCATGACCAGAAAATTCGTTGACAAAAGATGAAATTTTTTAGAATTTTTTGTATTACAAATATGAATACTTTAAAGTATTTGATGATATTAATAATAAATAGCAAAGTATAAACTAAAAGTCAGAAATTTTTGAACTATGATGCATCTTCCGAATTTCAGACTGTAATCAAGAGGACCACTGTGTTATTCCCATAAGAGGACAAACACGTGAATATTAAGTTAAGAAATGAAAAATAATTGAAAAACATCAATTGTAGGGTTTTAAAAACAGTCAAAACGAAGAACAGACGAAAAATGGGTTCGAAAGGCCGAACCGAGAAAATTAAGATTTTCGACCGATTAGGATTGACAGAATCAAAATTTGTTAGCCAAGAGTTGACCAATAGGTCACTCTTGAAAAGTTAGTCAAGGTTGAGTAAAGTTGACCAAGTTGACCAACTGTCTGAGAAACGCAGGTAAAACACGCACCGGATAAGAATTAAACTGAACCGAAATAAGATAGTTATTAAAAATGAATGGTTGAGATTTAAAGTAATTAATGGATGAAGGGCTGAGATTAAGACACTTGGAAGGGGAGAGAGTGGCCAGCCAAATCTTAGGGAGAAAATTGTTGGGAATGGTGTCCTAGAGCGTGAGATGTAATAGGATATTTACTATTTATTTAATAAAAGAATTTATTCATTATTTTATGTGCATATATTTATGAATATCAATGAAAATTCCATGCTTATTTATGTGACCTTAAATATTGTATATAAGTGTTATATACGAGAGGATAATGTTTAAGGATAATAATCAAAAAGTAATGTTCATAATGAATTTAATTAAAGTTCAGAATCTTTAATTAAAATATTATTAATACATGTCATTCCCATTTAGAATGGAACGGTGTTATCCGCACTGTTAATATGGTGAGATATTGAATGAGTGTATTTCGTATAATGAGATTATGTGGAACAAGGACACAGACACAATATGAATTTCTAATAATTTCTGTTAAGTATAGAAATTCTAATTGAGTCTACCGATGGTCATATATAGAATGATCTTAATCCTGAGTTCTTAACATACTCTTATTTATGAATTTGTGTCTTTTAATTTACTCGGTACGGATTCTGAGTTCCTGAATCCTATTCCTTGTATTTTGGAGACATGATGAAGTAGGTAGCCGGGAATGTTATTACACGAGATGGAGTCCATTCCTTCTTAAGAAAGAAGTAGATAAATAATTCTCTTGAGGGTTGATTCGGTACTTGGACCAGTAGGAGCTCCGATTCATGAATGTGTTTTATGAATCACTGTCCATTAGAGAATCAATGGTACTCAAGGATAAAGAAGTAATTAGAGAGGTTAACGAATTTTACCTAGCTCTAATTATGAATTATTTAT
>NW_010358461.1:75845-123673 GCF_000414095.1 Morus notabilis | reverse complement strand
AGACACATAGGGCAAAATGGGAATTTTAGAATTACGGAATTCTAAAATTAAACACTTGAAAATAATTAATTGAGAATTAATTATTATTTAAATAATGTGATTATTTAAATTTGAATTTGAACACATCTAGATTTATCCATTTAAACTTATTTGATAAGTTGTTCAATTTAAAATTCAAATTAATTTAAGTTTAACTAAAATTGGAATTTGAATTTGAGCCAAAATTAGACTACAGGATAAGAGATGATTTTCTCTTCCTTCCCTATCTGAAATTGGCGCCACACAGGGATGAGAATCCCCTATCTTGGCTGGCCACACTAAGGATAAGGGAATGAGAGATTTTGTTTCAAATTCAAATAGGAGATAAATGACAAGCTTTATCTTGGAGATAGAGGTTGAATTCTTTCTAGAAGTTTGACTTCTACTCTATAAATAAGAGAATAGTAGAAAATTGTGGATACAAATTTTAGACTATTTTCGAAACAATTTTTGACCTAATAAAGTATTATGGCCGAAATTCTCTTAGAGCAAGGGAAGGAAAAAATTTTCTCCAAAAATTCCACATCGTGCATGCGTTGGTGTTTGTGAAAATTCGAGTGTTTATTGTAACCCATTTTTTTCTCATATGTGCCCACACACACGTCTTCATGGATTCTAGGAATTGACGTGAAAGACATTGGTTTTCTAAACACAAAGCTTTGGAGCAAGGATTGTTCGAGGTCAAAGAACTCAAGTTATCAACCGAGTCGGCCTCCAGGTATTTTTCCTAATTGAGTTCTTAATAAATGAATTAATGAGATTAATTTATTCGTGCATAAATTAATATAATCTATAGAGTATCTCAAAGGTTTTATAAAAATTTTTGTTATACACGAGCCTCCTACCGCCACGCTTCCGCATCCGAATTCGATTCGGTTTTCAACAAAAGTAAGTGAGATAGTTTGATATTTTTACAAAAAAGACCCTAGAAAATATCAAAATTACAGTTAGGTTCCTCATGCTTTTTGTGGCTGGTTTTAGAAGAGAAAAATACAAGAAAAATGTCCATTTTCATGCAAGAAAATAGAGAGAACTCATCCAAAGAAAGAGAGGAAAAAAAATTTCCCAAAGTGAGAAAACTGAGTTCAAATCGAAATCGGCAGAAAACTACTATTGATTAGCGTCACCAGAAGTTGTTCTTCATTCTTCTAAGGTAAATTTTTGATTTTTTTTCTCATTGTTTACCTTGGTTGCACGTCCATAAATAGTAGAAACCATGGAAAATTGCTAAAGATGATGATTTGCTTATGGTTATGAATGGTACCGAAAAACCTAATGTCTAAAGGTTAAATTTTCAGTTATTGGATTATGTTTTTAGCATTTTTATTTAGAGATAAATCTTGTGAGAATAGTGAAGAAACCCAAGAGATTATGATGTTTATGATGATAAAAAGGAATGAGAATGATTGTCATATGTGTTTGAAAGGTTGAAACAACATATAAAACGAGCTATGGTTAGCTCGGGAAACCTGAAAACTAGGTGGAACTCCGCCGAAAGTTAGTTTGAAAATGTAAACTAAACCCGGTTATAATGAAGAATAGGGGGAATGAAATGTGCAAAATAATTTGATTCGGTGATCAAAGATGTGTGGGAACCTAAAATGATGAAAATTCTCAGTTTCTGACCAAAATTGAAAAACTAGATTATTGACCCGAAAAATGGTACCCAGCTCTATTTTGGTTAGAAGACCAAGATAGAAGTTTAATTTCAAAAATTATGCAACATAGCATTCAAGGAAATTTCATTCCGAACAACTTTTGTGAAATAGTGTTTCTCCCAAAAACAAGCTTAGACATCAGTTTTCGGCTGATTTCTGAAACATGTCCAATATGTGACTTAAGGCCAAATGTGCACGAGTTTGGACATATTGTAAGTTTAATGTATGTTATTATGTGAAAGATGTTTCTTGATTCTTATTTGTTGCATTGAATGTGCTTATGGACTTAGAATAACAGTAGAATTTTAATTTGTGAAAAAGCCAAAGTCAACAAAAGTCAAACATTTGAATAAAGCTCAATTTCATAGGAAATGGTAGAAATGCTTAAAGATGCAAAAACAAAATGACTAAAATTACTGTCATAATAAGAAAAGATGACAGTAAGATGATAAGAGTAAACTTACTGTCTTAATAAGAAAGAAAATGACAGTAAGATGACAAGATTATGTTGGGAATAATGTCCTAGAAGCATGAGATGTAATAGGATATTTATTATTTATTTAATAAAAGAGTTTATTCATCATTTTATGTGCATATATTTATGAATATTTTATGAATATCAAATAAAAATTTCGTGCTTCTTTATATGTAACCTTAAACATGGTATATAAGTGTTGTATACGAGAGGATAATGTTTAAGGATAATAATCAAAAAGTGATGTTCGTAATAAATCTAATTAAAGTTCGGAATCTTTAATTAGAACATTACTAATACATGTCATTCTCATTTATAATGGAACGGTGTTATCCGCACTGTTAATATGGTGTTATATTGAATAAGTGTATTACGCATAATAAGATTATGTGGAACAAGGACACAGACACAATATGAATTTCTAATAATTTCCGTTAAGTATAGAAATTCTAATTGATTCTACCGATGGTCATATATAGAATGATCTTAATCCGGAGTTCTTAACAAACTCATATTTATGGATTTGTGTCTTTTGATTTACTCGGTACGGATTTCGAGACCCTGAATCCTATTCCTTGTATTTTGGAGACATGATGAAGTAGGTAGTCGGGAATGTTGTTATACGAGATGGAATCCATTCCTTCTTGAGAAAGAAGTAGATAAATAATTCTCTTGAGTGTTGATTCGGTACTTGGATTAGTAAGAGCGCTCTGGTTCATGAATGTGTTTTATGAATCACTATCCATTAGAGAATCATTGGTACTCAAGGATGAAGATATAATTAGAGATGTTAATGGATTCTACCTGACTCTAATTATGAATTATTTATGGAGGATTGATCTATATGCAATGAATATATCAAATGGACACTTCACAGTTTAGAAGTAATTAATGTCTATAATTTCGAGAGTGCAATTCCAAGTTTATAGTGGAGTAACTATTGGAATTAATAGAATTAATTAATTAATTTAAGTGTTTAATTAATTATTAATTTTATTGGAGCTCGGGATTATAGGTCCATTAGTCCTCGCGTCGTCCTTGTAATTCTACCAGACACAGAGGGCAAAATGGGAATTTTAGAATTACGAAATTCTAAAATTAAACACTCGAAAATAATTAATTGAGAATTAATTATTATTTAAATAATGTGATTATTTAAATTCCACATCGTGCATGCGTTGGTGTTTGTGGAAATTCAAGTGTTATTGAAACCTGTTTTGTCTCACGTGTGCCCACACACACGTCTACGTGGAATCAAGGAACTGACGTGGAAGATTTTAGTTTTCTAAACACAAAGCTTAGAGCAAGGATTGTTCGAGGTCAAAGAATTCAAGTTATCGACCTAATCGATGCTAGGTGATATTCTTAATTGACTTCTTAATATATGAATTAATGAGATTAATTTATTCGTGCATAAATTAATATAATCTATAGAGTATCTCAAAGGTTTTGTGAAAATATTTGTTATATACGATCCGCCTCCTGCCACGCTTCCGCATCCGAATTCGATTCGGCTACCAACAGATTAAAATAATTGTCATGATAAGAAATGATGACAAGAATACGATGTATAAAGTAAAGATGACAAATGATAAAAGTTAATAAAACTGTTTGTACTGGCCTTCGCAAGGGAGGTTATTATGAATAAAACCATGGGTGAGTTAGTTTTGGATAGCTCCCCCACTCCTCATTGGGTATGTGCATAACGGTACAACATATACGAAACTCATAATAAGTAAAAGTTAAAAATTAAGATTAAAATTACTGTCATGATAAAAAAGATAACAGTAAGACAATGTATGAAGTAAAGATGATGAATGACAGAAAGTGAATAAAACTTTTTGTACCGGCTTATTATGAATAAAATCAGGGGTGAGTTGGTTTTGGGTAGCTCCCCCACTCTTCATTGGGTATGTGTGCAATGGTACAACAAGTACGGGGCCTAGAAGAAGTAAAAGTTATAAGAAACGAACGACACGACAATGAAAGTTGTCAAGAGGTATAAAACGAAAGAAAAGAAAGTATAATACAAAAGAAAAGAAAACATAATACGAAAGAAAAGAAAGCATAATATGACAAACGCTTTGAATGTTTAGGAAATGTGTTAGGATGTAGCATGAATGCATATATGGGTATGCATTACTTATTGCACTTATTGTGGCCTGTTGTTACTTGCTGAGCAAAAGCTCATCCTGTTTGTTTGTATTGTAGGAAGCTCGGGTAAGGCACCAGCTCCCTGAAACCTGTTTGTTGGGCGTGTAGAAAATGATGAAGCAGCGGGATGTGAGCAAGTGAGTAATGAATGCACCACGTAATTTGAGTACACTGCCAAATGTTTCTAGTAAATAGGACTTATGGATGTAAATAAGCGATGTAATGAAAGTAAAGTATGTGAGACAATGAGGCTATACTTGCAACCTCAAGTCATAAAATATGTTGTTGTATCCAAGTGCTATCATGTTAATGGCATGTGAATGGCAGTGTTATGCAAATGATAAGTCAAATGTATGACCATGTATAGAAACGTATTTTGGAGTTCTAAAAGAATTTTATTTATAAATTATTTAATGTTAAGAAGTTGAAAATATTTTCAGCAAAATATATTAGAATTTATTTCACTATTGAAAGAAAAAAAATTGCCTAAGTTTTAGGAGTTTATAGTTCAAAAATAGTAGAAGTTAAGAAATGAGCTAAGTATAAACGTAGTAATAATGATAAAAAAAATAAGGGTCGTCACACTCTTGCCTTTTCAAAAACAAAATTAAAAATTAAAAAATATATATTTATGTTCATTTGTGTTTCTTGGTTTTTGTATCTATCAATGTAGTTTCTTTTCTGGTCCTTCGAATCTCAGTAGCTGATTTGTGGTAAGAATGATTGGTTCTGAGTTGTTGATTTTACTATTTTTGATCAATATTTGTTTAATAATCTATCCTAAATTAAGCCTTTCTCACTATTGAGCAATCATTGGTTTCTGACTTTGTGAGTGACCACCAGTTGCATGAAAATTAATATTTCTAAATATCAGTGAGGATTAATGGAGTTGAGGCTTTTTGTATGGTGAATTTTAAAGGTTTTGTGTTTTACCGTTTGTGGTAAGAAGGAAAGGGCTTAGCGCCCAAAGACACAAATTCATAAGTTAATGTTGAGTATGGCTTTAATTAAGCCCGTTAGCTTGTTTTGGGTATTAGGCCACGGCCCATGAGTTGTTTTGGCTTGCAGAACGACTTCTTTTGAAGAGCATATATATATATGCTAATTAGCGTGAAGGAGGTACAATAGCAGCACAGTTTGATTGTCCCTATTAATACACAGTTTTCTCTCTTTTGTTTCTTTTGAGTGAGATTTTATCAGAGAATTTAATTCCTTGATATTTGGTATTCTTATTTTTGGGTTGAGAGATTTTGGGTGTATTCGAGATTTAAATGGTGAGAGATATTTGACAAGTTTTTGTAATCTTCTTTGGTTATAGTGGAATTTCTTCGCCGCTTTCGTTCGTGAACGTAGGCCAAAAGCGGAACCACATTAAATCCTTTAGTCTCTTGGATTTTTCTGTTATTCATATTTTGTTTTGAAATCGTTTAATTTGACGTTTGGCACAACAACTAATATAAAAGCTTTGGTTTATATGTCAAATTATTTTAGAATTTATGACCTCCACAATGACGATAAAGTATGAGATTTCAAAATTCGACAGGAAGAATGATTTCAGTCTTTGGCGTGTCAAGATGCGAGCCCTATTAGTTCAGCAAGGGTTGCTTAAGGTGCTAAACGGCAAGGAGACTTTACCGGCAACGTTGTCAGATGATGCAAAAGAAGGCCTCTTAGAAAGGGCACACAATGCTATTCACCTGTAGTTGGCAAACGAGGTGTTGCGTTAAGTTATTGACGAGACTACCACTAGTGAGTTGTGGCTTAAGCTTGAAAGTTTATATATGACTAAGTCTCTCGCCAACGGCTTTATTTGCAACAGTGATTGTACACTCTTCGCATGTCAGTAGGTACATCTACTCAAAGTCATCTTGATGAATTTAATAGAATTATTATGGATTTGAAAAACATTGATGTGAAAATTGATGATGAGGATCATGCATTAATTTTATTATGTTTTTTACCAGGTTCGTATGAGCACTTTGTTGATACTATGTTATATGGTAGAGACACTATTTCTTTGGAAGATGTTAAGGCGTCTTTGAATTCCAAAGAACTGAAGAAAAAAGTGTCTGAAAATTGGGATTAAAATCAATCAGTTGCATTAGTTGTTAGAGGTAGAGGAATTGAAAAAGACAAAAACAAATATAGAGAAAAGTCTAAAAATAGAAAAGACAACTGCAACTATTGTCGCCAACCAGGGCATTGGAAAGTTGATTGCCCAAACCTCAAGGGAAATAAGGAAACTGGTGAAGAAGCATCAGCTAATATTGTTGACTATTTTGAAGATGATGATTATGTCCTATCTGTGTCTGGTGATTGCGTAGACAATTCTTGGATTCTTGATTCTGGATGTTCTCAACATATGTGCCCTAATAGAGATTAGTTTATTGACTACCAGTCTATTGAAGATGGTTTTGTCTTCATGGGGAATCATATGTCCTGTAGAGTTATTGGTGTTGGAACAGTCAAAATTAAGATGTTTGATGATAGAGTTATGACTTTATATGCTAATTAGCGTGAAGGAGATATAGTAGCCGCACAGTTAGGTTATCTCTATTAATACATAGTTTTCTCTATTTTGTTTCTTTTGAGTGAGATTTGGTCAGAGAATTTAATTCTTTGATATTTGGTATTCTTACTTTTGGGTTGAGAGATTTTAAGTGTATTCGGAATTTGGATGGTGAGAGATATTTAACAAATTTTTGTAATCTCCTTTTGTTATAGTGGAATTTCTTCACCGTTTCTGTTCGTGGACGTAAGCCAAAAGCCGAACAATATTAAATCTTTTTGTCTATTAAATTTTTCAACTATTCATATTTTATTTTGAATCCGTTTAATTTGACATTTGGCAACAGTTAATGACTCAAAGCAATTTTAATAGCATTTGTTGAATTGTTACTAATGTTTTCTTTGAAGCATTTAAGTAATTTTGCTGATTGAGACTTGAGTAATTTGTTCATAACAGAATATTTCGTTCGCACGAGTTTTAATGAATATTCAGTTTCCCTTAAAAAAAAAAAATCAGTATAAGAAATTAAGATAAAAGTTATAGATTTCCGACACTACTCAATGTAATATTAAAACAGGAACAAATAAGTGGTTTTTCATAACATCCAATTTAGCTTCAATATTAATTCGACCATATATTTTCAATGTAGTCAAAGCACTAAGAAACGACATGTAAGGTGCCATAAATACGATAACCGACATGTCCTTTTGGATAAAAAAGAAAAAACAAAAGAATAAAGGAAAACTTCATTTGGTATCTTGTGTTATAATAAAATCTGTGTTTAATATTTTTTACTTTTGATAATTTTAAAATGATACTTCGATATATCTTGATGTTACTTTCATAATATAAAATATTAAATATGATCTAATTAATAATTTCTCATTCAGTTGACCCGAAATTAATATACATTAAACGATTAAAAACCCGTAACTAAAAATCTTATTTGCCTTTAAAACTTTACTTCGTGTTTTGCGGACGCGTCACGAGTGCTGTGGCACTCACTGATGGGGGCCGCGGCACCCGTCCCTCTGGTTTTAGACCTACAACACCTAAAATAGTGCATCCGGACTGTAGTCAGTATTTTAACCATAACTTTTTACTCCGTAATGGAATTGAAAGATTCAAGTGATGTTGAAAAGATAACGAATCTGCAACTTTGTATGAAATAGATCTTTTCCCATTTGAAGGTTTAAAGGATCAAAAATGGAATAGAAGGTAATATCAGATCACCTCACTATCTTACGACTAACCTAATTAACAATCATATAAACTCATATCATATCATCTACATGCATTATTGATCAACACATATCAATTAATCAACATATAATCATGAAACCTCATAATTTGACCTGAATTTTCTCGTGCATAACCGGTCCCTTACATCGTCACCTGTAATATTACTCAAATGAAACTATCATATCACATTATAATAAGACAGTGACTGTGTTTGGAGTTGGTTTTATTTTTGTTTTTTACGTTTTTTGAGAAATAAAAAATGAAAATGGGAGAGAAACGGTGTTTCGCACAATTAAAGACAAAAAACAGAAATGAAAATAATTTTTTGGTTTAGTGTAAAATGGGAGAGAAATGAAAAACGACTTTTAGTCGTTTTTCATTTTTTGTTTCTAGTTTCTCCTCTCTCGAGCACAGAGAGAGACATTAATTGATTTTTTATACTGAAAATAATCTATCGATAAAACTACCGAACTTATTTTCAAAAATGATTTATGTTTGAGATTGAAAATATTTTTATTTCCATTTTCATAAAAAAATAAAATTATTTTAGAACGAATTCCAAACGTACCCAATAAATCTTAAGTTTATAATGTTACAGTCTTTTCATTCTTTTTTCCTCAGCATGATTCTCTGGTCCCTTACATAAAGGGTGATTTTCCGGTCTCACCTAGATGTCCATTGCAATCATTTCCGTGAGAGCATATTAATTCGAACGCCCAACATGAACATCTTGGGAATAAGGTTTCTGCTAGAAATAATAGGTTCTTAAGAGATTAAAAACTAATTGTACCATTGAATACAAAACATATTATTGGATCTTGAAGTTTATAGAAAAATTGATGGTTTTATCGATTTACCTCGTGCTCCTGCTGCTGCTGGCAACGGAACGACGTCAGTCATTTTGGCTGAAATCTAATCGGCAACCTGAGAAAACCGAAGGAAGTTTGGAGGGTTTTTGAACTCTTCTCTACTCGTCCTCTATCCACACTCACGCAGACAACACTAACCACATACACACACCACACGGGGGTTAAAACCAAAATCTCCCTTTTTGTTTTATTTCTGTTGTCTGCACCTTAATCATAATGGGTCCATTTTGGGCCTTACGTGAAGGTTGAGATAGAGAGAGGAAATTTAGCTCAATTGGCAGACTAAATATTTAAAGAAAGTGAGTCTAAAGGCCTTAAGCACATTAGTGATAAAATTATCAAAAATAGTAGAAAATAGACCAATAGGAAAAGCTTAAGGAAGTATATATGTCAACTTTTAGTTATAGAAATTAATAGGCCATAACTTGTCAAGTTATGGTTCATAACCAGATAAGTTATGAACAAACTTGTCAAGTTATGGTTCATAGTCAGACAAGTTATGGACAAAAACCGTGATTTATGGACAATAACTTGTCAAGTTATGGTTAATAACTAGACAAGTTATTGACGAAAACAGTAATTTAGCCTATTTATTAACTTATGTAAATTATTGGCCTATTAATTTTAATTCATCTCAAACCCTGATATATTTCTTTCTTTCTCCCTAAAATTATCCATCTCATTATAGCCCTTGTTATAATACCATGCATAAATCATATTATAATATATAATTGTCTATAAAGTCATGCTCTAATTTGTGACATATTTAAGTGAATTAACAACGATTTGTGCTAGTCTATATAGATATTCCAACAGTTTTATATTGCCTTTTTATTTTTATACTTTATTTCCTACAAGATTTCTGTCAAGTTGAAAATAATACCTGCTGAATATTATCGTCACCAATTCGAACGCCCCTCACATCTCTCTCAAAAAATTGGACACGATGATTTTTATTAAGTACGACAATAATTGACTCATTAACCGGAATCCAAATAAATGTGAAAATCCGTTTATTCTGACGATGCTGCCAAAACCGGCTAAGGTTGGCGATCGAGAGGTGAAATAGCTCCGTAGGAGAGTTGAGAAAAATTGAGGCCAGTGGGTTACGCAAGTGTAAGGGAAAGAAACAAAAAAAAAAAAAAGCATAAATGAGGACCCGTTTAGTTCGCTGATTCGAGTTTTTAATTTGAATTGAGATGTGATTTTATATGAGAGTTTGTTACTGTAGTAAAAAAGTTAGATGTAACTGTTTCTGAGAGCTTTTTACTATAACAAAACTCAAATTCTAAACTCGAATCTATAAAATGAACGGGATCAAAGTATTGTTTATTCATTTATTAATTCGTCCGCATTAAGCAGTTGTGAGCTAAAGCAATTGACTTGTGAAATATATATAAATATTACAGAAAACATTGTATTAGTATATATTTAAATATTATAAAGTTGTAAATATATGTATATTTATAAATGTGAGTTTTTAGCGTGACTCGGTAGCTTATGCATTAAAAAGTAAAAATTAATAATAATAGATAAACGAAGATAAAAGGCCCCATGGCCATATTTCCATCCGTATAATATGGCCGATTATGTTGCGATTTGGTAGGGGTAATGAAAAAAAAAAAAGCAGTGATGAAAATATGGGTATCGGTTGGTACTCAAATTTTACGGAAATATATGAGAAAATACGATGTCAGTGGAAATAACAAAAAAATTTACAAAAATAACGGAAATTTACATTAGAACATATTTTTAATACTTTCTGATAACATCAACATTAAAAAGATACATAAATAAACAAGTCTTACATTAAAAAAAAAAAAAAAAAAAAAAAAAAAAAAAAAAAAAAAAAACTTCATACATATTACATTTCTTAATACTAAAAAGTTCTATAAAGCTCAAATGTAGTTGGGACCAGATCTTAATTCAAACAATATTGGTACTATGACATGTTATTTGAATAATGTCAAACATAGTTATAAATGCGTCACATGAAGGTTGGTTGATCCCTTCCCACTGTATATTTATAAATTAAAAACTATGAATTCTCCCAATCATTTACCTAGATGGTGGTGATATATTCGGATGAGAATAATTTAAAATTTCATACCTATCATAGTTTTTAAAATTATAATTGTATAGATAATGAATGTTGGAGTCTCTTGGAAGAGCTGCAATAATTGGAAGCCAAATTCATCGATTGTAAACTCATAGAAAGATTATCCTCATCAGATGTTTGGATTCTTAATATTCCACGCTCTCATTGCTCGATGACAAAAGAAATAGTGCAAGAAAACAAATATTATAAAGTAAATTTAAAAAAAAAAAAAAACTTTTAAGATTTCCATTTCCAATATCACTGAAATGAATTTTTGTTTTGAAATTTCTCTGATATTCTTCCCCAATTACTCTATATGTGAATCGATATCAACATTTCAATCGATATTTATAAATGTCGAAATTTTGATTTCTAATTTACTATCAAGAGTACACATGGCAATATGTCCATGTTGAGATTATATGCTCTTCAAAGCATAATTTGTATTAATTTTCTGATATTAACAATTATTGAGGTATTTTAATATTTCTTGCGTGCATAAGAACTAATGCGCAAATGTCCTTTTAATCATATTATATGTATTTATATGTTTTTTACTGACAATCACAGAAGGAAAACGTACAAGTTATCTTATAATTAATAAATGAAGTTCATAGTCAATAAATAAAGTTTGACACTTTATCTATATTCAAACTATAGTAAATTCGTCGACTGATTTATCTTGATTATATATTAATTTATTGATCTAATTTGTCTACATTAAACTTATTCAAATATGAAATTTAGTTGACCTTTATATAGCTGTCAGGCATATTAAATCTCACAAGCACTTGTTTTACTTCAATCTTAATCCGGAGTTAATTATAATTTGATGTCTATAAATATCTTTTCATTTGAGTTACTAGTAAGAGAAATTTAATTGACAGTTAATATTCTCAGTAGCTTAGGTGAGAGCATTTATGAATATTAAAAATTATGAATTAACAATATATAATTTATATGAAATTATATTTCTTGATGGGTTTTTAGTACGCAATTTGAATTGTAATACCCAACTTTGATGAAAAATTAGCTTATTTAAGAATAATGATAAAAATAGTTTTACTTTGTGATTTTAGAAATGTATTACGGATGAAAAATTTAGTGTGGATAATTGAAGGTAATAAGCGTAAGGTGGATTTGTAGCATTAGGTTTACCTGCTTAGTCATTAACTTAAGTGAGAGGTGGCTATACAATATGTTATTGTTATAATATGGTGCCAAGTCATGTTTACAAGGCATGCTTAATCAGCTATTAGTTATGATTAGTCAAGCCCTTTGCTGGCAACAAGAAGATTGTCAAATAGAAAGTGACACGTGGAAGACTTTCTACTCACTCTTACACCGACATGCGGTTTTCCTCCTTTATTATATAAGTGCTACGTGTATTGTTGAACAATAATATTCTTCTTCTTCATCCTTGTATACTAAGGTTACAGATAGAGTGTGAGAGGTGATTTAAGATTGAGACAGATAGAAAATGAAAGAAAAGAGAAAGTGAAAGGAAAGGAAAAATAGAGAAAAGTTTTATTTATCATCTTAAGTTGACTTTCCACTGCATAACAGTAGTATATTTTTAATTTATATATTATTGTTGATATGTTTTCATGAGATTTGAAAAGTATTTCTGAGTATGATGTCAATCTTGTGTCTATTATGAAGTGACTGAAATACGATGAAAGGCCAAATTTTGGAGGAATACGAGATCATATGAAAGAGGTTTTAGTAACACAAGATTAATATTATACAATAGGGCCCTACATGTTAAAGAAATGTATTTGAAAGTAGAAATTATTTATGGTTTACTTACTGAGCTTGTGCTCATATAGTTCTCGTGATGCAGGTAAGTGCTAAAATAGAAGTTCCAGTTGACTGAACAAGAATAGTTCAAGATCTCATAACACGTAGGAGGTCTTAAGAAATGAAATTTGTAATATAAAGAATTATGTTCGATGATTTTATTTGTGACAAATATTATTTCTCTATTAAGCATTAATATTTCATGTCAGTTAACGTTTCTCTTGAGCAGACGTTGTTTTTAGCTGCTTGCTCGGGAGGGGCTTTACAGTTATAATTTGAATTCAAATTTTTTTTGAGTTTGAGTGCAAACGAACAAGCTCTAAAAGATCTGTGTGGACGAGAACACCAACTAATCTTATATGAGCGTTGTGTCCAAACAAATATCAAAACGTATCCTCTATGGTTATGCAGTTATTTTTTATATATATTAAGAAACCGTTTTTATTGTGGAATCTTTCGCAACATACATTTTATAAGATGAAATTGATATTTCCTACAGTCCACCATAATATGGCCGATTATGTCGCAATTTGGCATTTGAATATTTTATAATGATTCATGTATTATGATTCTTTGTTATATTAGACATATAAGGTGTGCACATGATGCAGGTGTAGAATTTAATAACCAATTCCTACCTGTATACGTTTTTCAACTTTATAAGTTTAATTAAAAAATTATTTTTCCAAAAAAAAAAATATTGAATCTATATTCAGACGTCATGTTTATTGAGTTTATTATAAAAGTGACAAAATATCAAAATTTATTTTTATTCAAAATATGAAATAATGTAATTAATTGATATTTAGCTAGATTAAATATGCAACTCCATCTTTAATGCATGGATACGGACGTGAATCCACTTTGAAAAGTATTCCAAGTCCAAAATCACATACTTCTAAATAAGGAATTTGCGTATATACTATATGCTACAACTACTCTTATTTGGTTTTTATATAGACTACAGTATATATATATAGAGAGAGACATATATATATATATATAGCATATATACAAAAGATATCGAAAGAGAGATGAGTTGTCAGATCAAAAGAAGAAAAAAAAATATTACGTAGTCTTCTTGAGAGAGGAAATCAGCCAGAGAAAAAAAAAAGAAAAATATATTAAAATTTTTAATTAACTTTAATATTTTTAATTACATTTTATGACATTTTCTAATGATTTTTGTAAACATTTTTAATTAATTTTAATATATTTAATAAATTTTTATGACTATGTACTTTTTACTTTTTATGACTATATTTCTAATGAGATTATATAGGCATTAATTTTAAAATTATGATTCACTAATATATCCTCATTAACATATTCACTAACAATTACTAAACTAGCAAAATGAAATTTATTATAACAAATTCAACCAAACACACAAATGAACAACTTAACATATCCACTTCAACCAAACTAACAAATAAAAAAAATTAAAATAAAATAAAATAAAACAACCCACACCTAAACTAACATATTTAACAATTTCAAAGACCATTAAACCTCAAACAAAAACAACCAAACACCATCATCAACCTAAACTAAATATATTCAAACAAAAATTTTACAAAAACTAATTTACTTAAAGCTAAACGAAAACTAATTCCAAATACCAAATTAAATTAAAACCACTAAAACCCTTACCTAAAACCGCCACAAACAGCGTGATTTGTGGCTGTGGATTTGATGGCAGCGGAGTTGTGGTGGTCTGGGGGCCGACGGCGAGCAGCAGTGAGGGGGTAGAAAGCATTGGGCCGGTTTGGGTAGAGAGAGAGAGAGATAGAGAGATTTTGGGGGCGGGGTGGCAAGGAAGAAGAGGCGGGGCCGAAGATTGGTGGGATAACCAGCAGTTAACAGTGGCAGATCGATAGAGAGCTAAGAGGAGAGAGATTTGGGGGTTTGGTTAGAGAGAGAGAAAGATAGTATTCTAGAGAGAGAGAAAGGAAATGGGAGCGGCGGGGTGGTGGTTGTGACGTGGTGTGCGACGGAAGGGAGGGGCCGTCGCAGGGTTAGAGAGAGAAATTAAAAGCTGAGAGAGAGAGAGATTAGAAGTTGAGAGAGAGAAATCAAAAAATTAGGGAGAAGAAGATCGCGGCTCAGCTGTTTTACGTGACCACTTGTCCTCGCTAAACCCTAAAATCTTGTCACTAATTAACGAACTAATCACCTTGGTTCATTACAATTAATAAATTAGTAAAACCCTAATAATTTTGCATAGACAAATTTGTAGGGACGACAATAGTCGTCGCTAAAAGTATCAATTTCCTAAACCCGCATTTATTTCCCTAGAAATTTTGGTTCTATTTTTTGCCAAATGTTTTATTGACGACATAGTCGTCGCTAAAATACGTACAAATTTTGGCCAACACCCAAAATAACGTGCTTAATTTTTTCGCCAAATTTTTAATGCTTTTGGAAAATTATTAACAAAGAACACTGTCATCGCTAAACACCGCGCAAGTTATATAGGACTCATGTCGTCGCTAAAAATGGATGCCAATGTCGGTTCCAGAACCTCTATCGGTAGTTAGCGAGTATAATTTCAGCGACAACAGGTCCTTACAAAAAGTTGACATAGTTGTTGTTAAAACCTTCGTCGCTAAAAGCCGCGGTTCTTGTAGTGAGCTAAGTACATAGAAAATATAATATTATTTTCTGTAATAGTTTGTTCTCGTTGTTCATATATTAATCGACTATTTTTGTAGAGCACAAGGTGTCCACTCGCTTAATGTAGTGAAACTTGAGAATCGTCAAGTAAATCTATGTGGACGGGAACGTAAACGGTCTTGTATGAGCGTCGTATCCAAGTATCAAAATATACTATTTCTGCTTATGCAATTAGATATTGTAGGAATCTTCCGCTACGTATATTTTGTATGATGCAATTATTTTTTAGAATTTAATGCCCCATCCCTACCTGTATACGTTTGGTGACTTTCTAAGTTCAATTGAATATATATTTTTTCAAAAAAAAAAAAAAAAGAATCTATATTTAAACCTCACGTTTATTGAGTTCATTATAAAAATGACAAAATAGTCGTCGTTCTAGAAAATGTCAAATCTTATAATGTAATTATTCCATTTTTTTAATAGCCCGTAGAGTCATTCCTTTGCTATAAATTGAGGTGTCTATTAATCCCCATCCACTCTCGTACCAAAAATGAAGTACTTTTCCTTCTCTTTGTCGTTTCCCAAAATCACCATCTTTCTTTTTTCATTTGTATTGGTAGCTTCAGCAAATCACACTCATGAAAGCTTTCTTGAGTGCTTGACCACCCTTATATCTAAATCTAACTCAACCTCCACTCCCGAATCCATTATCTACACTAAACATAATCCGTCATATTCAACTATATTAAATTCAACGTCTCTAAATTCTCGTTTCTTTCGTTCTTCCGCCAGATATCCCTTGCTTATTGTCACGCCACTTCATGCCTCCCACGTCCAAGCCACTGTTCACTGCGCCAAGAAACACGGCATACAAATCAGAATCCGAAGTGGTGGCCACGATTACGAGGGCCTCTCTTACATGTCCAACGTTACTTTTGCCATACTCGACTTGAGAAACCTAAGTTCTATTAACGTTGATGTGAAGAGAAAGTCTGCATGGGTTCAATCCGGAGCGACGATTGGTGAACTTCATTATTGGATTGCTAAAAAGAGCCAAAATCTTGCCTTTCCTGGCGTCGTCGGACACACTGTTGGTATCGGTGGAATGCTAGGCGCAGGTGGCTATGGCTATTCGTCGCGAAAATACGGGCTCTCAGCTGATAATATTCTTGACGCGCAACTTATCGACGTGCGAGGAAGAATTCTCAATCGAAAATCTATGGGGGAAGATTTGTTTTGGGCCATACGTGGTGGTGGAGCAGGAAGCTTTGGAATCGTTCTTGCATGGAAAGTTCGCCTAGTTGACGTACCGTCGAAAGTGACTGTGTTTACAGCCACAAGGGACTGGGATAACAATGCAACAAAGAAGTTTATTCATCGATATCAGCGCCGTATTGCCAAGGTCGATAAGGATCTAACTATCATTATCAGATTCCTAACGGCAAGTACTACCGATGAAAAAGGGAATAAGAAAATTGTAATATCAACTTTCATCACGGCCACATACCACGGCAGCCAAGATAGGCTCCTTTCGTTGATGGAAAAGGACTTTCCAGAGCTGGGTTTGCTTGCAAAAGAATGCGCCGAAGGGACATGGGTCCAATCCATTCTCTATTTCAATTTATTCACAAATGGAGAACCCTTGGAGGTCCTACTCAATAGAACGCTGAATTTTGGATGGAGGGCTTTCAAAATTAAATCTGACTATTTGAAAAAGCCTATTCAAGATCAAGCGCTAGAAAATTTGTTGGTTAAGTTGTATGAAGAAGATATTGGAGAAACCTTTGTCGAATTTTTTCCTTATGGGGGGAAACTGGATGAGATTTCGGAATCTGAAATCCCATGCCCACACCGAGTTGGAAACCTCTACAACCTTCGGTACATGGTGTTATGGAAAGAAGGTCAAAATGCTGCAGCAGTCAACAAGCATCTGAACTGGATAAGGAGAGCTTACAATTACATGACTCCTTATGTGTCAAAAAATCCGAGGGGTGCATTTCTCAACTTTAGAGACCTTGATATTGGAACTAATCCTAATGAAAATGAGATCAACGGTGCTTATAACTATATTAAACCAGCAAGCAATTGGGGTACTAAGTATTTTAAGAACAATTTCTACAGATTAATTTATGTAAAGACTATAGTTGATCCAACTAATTTCTTTACGTACGAACAAAGCATCCCGTCCCTTCTTCTACATTAAAAAGGTGATGAAATGCTTGTTGCATTGTGATAAAATTGTCTGTCTTATTTATATTTCTTTCTTTGTCCATTTTAAATAAAGGTCGTTTTGTGACCATATAAGTATCAAGTTTTCCAAATGTACTTTGTCCATTCTATGTGTCGTTAATTCCATGACGATAATTGATTAAAAATGTGCTAGACATGTGCAAGGCCATAATCGACTTCTTACGTATCTTTTTAATTAAGTTTTAAATTTTAAATGCTTGTATGGCCATTACATAAAATTTTATCGTACATATATATAGAAAAGACTATAAAATAAATATATAATATATACACACATATCTTACTACATTTACTTAAAGTAAATGAGTTTTTCTTACCTAATAACCAAAACGTTTGGCAAGAAAGTTCCGTTGGCTTTATTTTTTCCCTTTTTTTCTTTTACTTTATTTTCCTTTTCCCACATACTCTCTCTCTCTTTTTTCTCTTTTTTCTCTTTTTTTTGCATTATTATCTTTTTACCTTATTATACATTTTTTCCTTTTTTCAAATTGACCCTCATAAATATAATTTTCATCTCTAATTTCTAATTAAAATAATTTATTCTCATACATATCCATATCTAAATTCTTTTAAATCCTCTTCCCCAGACATTTACTTACCTAAGTAAATCATTTACTTAAAGTAAATCAGTTTTTCTTACCTAAGAACCTTCGCTGATTCGAGTTTTTAATTCGAGTTGAGATGTGACTTTATGTGAGAGCTTTTTACTGTAACAAAAAAGTTAGATGTGACTGTTTCTGAAAACTTTTTACTGTAGCAAAACTCGAATTCTAAACTCGAATCGGTGAAATGAACGGGGCCATTTTTTTTTTTTTTTTTTTTTTACTTTCCTTCTTCTCCCTCTCTCTTTCTTTTTTTTTTAACTTCTCCTTTTTTTCATTCTTATATTTTTTACCCTATAGTATATTCTTCTTTCTTTTTATTTCTCCAAATAAAACCTTAATAAATATATATAATCCTTGTTTGTTTTACTAGTTTAACTCAATTCAACTCATTTTGAAAAGTGAATACAGTTTGAACTCTTGTTTGGTAAGCACGGAATCCGAATTATATTTCGTGTTTAAATTAACTTGAACTGTCCAACTTAGAATTTAACTTCCCTATTAAGTTTTACAGATCAAGCCACTTTTGAATAGTAAAAATGTGTTCACTATCTCTGCTTTTCACACCTACCAAATACAAAGTCAAAATTTTTTCCTGTTCAATTTAAAATTTTAATTGTGTCATTCAAACTCCAATTCAAACTATAATTTAAAGTAAAATTTTTCAATTCAAATCAAAAATTTTAAATCATCAAAATTCAAACCAATGAACCAAACAATGACATATTTTTCATTTTTACTTAAAAACCTCACATATGGACGTGCGCAGTTCAAACTAGTCTTTTACATGAGAGTTCCCCTACAATTACTATTCAAAAATTTGTTCTCTCTATTTTGTGTTTTTGTGCCTTTTTTTTTTCTTGTCCAAGTCAACTCTAGGATGTCTTTCACAATTTTTATAATTTTATATTACTTATATACTTGTCATTTTTTATCCTGAGACCTTAAAAAAATTAAAAAAAATTAAAAAAATAAAAAATAAATTACTGGTGGGCACTGTTTTTTACCGTTAGGTTAATTTTTCAATGGTCAGATCTCCAACAAGAGTAGTTCTGTGTGGCCACTATAAATTTTTAATATGAACCTGCATAATTCTAACCGTTGAGAAATTAATCTAATAGTTAAAATTTATGTTCCACCGGTGGTTTTTTTAAAATTTTCCACCGTAGAGATTGCCTACTTATATTTTTCCCTCTTCCTTAAAACTTTGTGTCTTTATTAAAGTAAGTTTCTTTTAATATGTTAATACCAATATAATTTATATTTTGGCTTTCTTTACGATGAGACCTCTTAAAAAAACCCATCGGTGGAATGTTTTAACTGTTGGATTACCTTTTTAATGGTCAGATCTGTAAATGGAGCAATTCTCTGTGCGCACTATAAATTTTTAATACGGATTTGCACAGTTCTCACAGTTAAAAATTTAATCGAACGGTAAATATAGAGTGTTCCACGGTGAATTTTTTAAAGGGTCTCATAGTAGAAGCTCCCTTATTTTTCCTAAATATGTCACCTCTAAATAATCTTTAATTATAATCACTATTCTTTTTTAGTTTTTCTTTTTTTTTTTCCTTCTTTTTCCTCCCATATTCTTTATTGCATCTTTTAACCTTTAATTTTTTATGTATTTTCAAATATATCCCTTATAAAACCTTTTCTTACGATTCTTTAAAATATTACTTTTTTTTCTAATTACTCTACTAAATTATTTTTTCTAAATGTACCTCTACATAAACATCTTTTACTTGTGATCCTCATAAATTACAACTTCAGTTGTGAAACATTTACCCAAGTTTTTTTCTTAATTTTTTTGTCCTTTTCCCTTATCTTTTCCTTCATATCTTTTTTTTCCGCTTTTGTCTTTATTTCTTTTATCCTTTTATTTTTCCTATTTTTTTCCCGACGATTTGTATAACCCATGTTTTAAATGAGTCATGCGCGGCTGACTATATATATATATATATAAGAGAGTTCCTCTCTAGTTATTATTCAAAAATTTGGTCCCTCTATTTTACCTTTTTGCGCCTTTGTTTGCCTTTTTTTTTCCTTGTACAAGTCAAGTCTAGCATGTCTTTCACACTCGTCACAATTTTATATTACTTATAGTTTTCCCTCTTCCCCAAAACTTTATGTATTTATTTAAGTAAGTTTCTTTATTAAGTTTATATCGAAATATATTTTTTTAATATGTCCAATTTTAAATAATCTTTAATTATAATCCTTGTTATTTTGTAACACATGGCTTTTACTCTTTTTTTTTTTTGCTAATTATTCCACTAAAATATTTTTTTCAAATCTATGCTTTTTCTAAAATGTTTCTTCTTTTTTTATGTACTCCTACTTTGTTTTCAATTTCACTTACATTCATGGTTTTTTCCCTAATTGCCAAAATAAGATTATTTTTTAAATGTGCACGTATTTAAGCATCTTTTCCGTTCTCATATATACTTTTGATTATCTAATCAAAATCAAAACCTTTTTTCTTTAAATATGATCTTCTTATCTATACATGTATTACATTGTACAAAAACAAACATTTGGATCATTAACTTTTATAAAAATTATTAGAAATATGTATAATCTTACAAAAACTTTTTTTAATGGTTAATTTTAAGGGAATACTTACACTAGGAACAAGTAGAAATTGTTGCAACAATTCCTCGATTTTTTCGAATTAGTAATCCTTTTTAAAAATTAAATGGATTCAGTCTTATATATGCATAAGGTAGGTAATAAAAAAAAAAAAAAAAAAAAACAAGTAAAGAAGAAGAAGAAGAGTTCTTCTTTCTTAACACTTAGAAGACGTATGAGATGAAAGTTTCATGCATATTTTAAATGAGAGAAAGTAGTATTTCAATAATCTAATCTGTTAGTTTTCACATTAAAAGTTTAAAGAACGCGTCATAAAACTACTTTTACTCACAGCTAATATCATTAAAAAGTTAATTCAACAGTTAAAATAACAGTCTCTACCGTAAGATAAAATAGCAGTTTTTACCATAAAAGTTTCCTAATTTTAGACAAAAATAACTTATATGAATTAGGCACATGATTCATTAAAGTCTTAACATAATAATATCTAAAATTTATTTCTCAACAAAAAAAAAATCTTCAAAAAATTTTATACAAAATTCAACAAAATAAGGTTCTGTTTTTTTCACAGGTTTGAGTTGAGATCTTAAGTTGAAAAGTGAATTACATGAGAGGAAACACTGTAACAAAAAAGTTGAATTTAAATTTTCGTGAGGAAAAATACTCTAGTAAAAAATTTGAGTTGTAATTTGAATTTTGAAAAGAAAGGGCCTATGCACACGTGTGTTCAACTAGTATATATATAAGTTTGAGTCATAATGCCATATTTGGTGCACCGTAATATATTGTATCATATTCTATCATATAGTATTATATTGCATTGTATAATTTTTATACAATGCGGTGTTTGGTTGGTGATATTATTAAACATTATACTATTTTTACCATTGTAATCTATTTACGTATTAATTTGTAATAAGGTAAAATTTAGGCCTAATCATAACCTAATTGCTAATTCGACTCTAATCTCAACCCAAACCCAACATTTAGAGGAAGCAAGGGAGAAAGTAGAATTGCTACATAAGGGTCATTTTACAAAAAAATTTGAAAAATGAGATCAAATTGTAATTTTTAAAATTTGAAGGGTGAAAATATAATTTTAAAAAATTTTAGGGGTCAAAATATAAATTAAAAAAGATGAAAGGTGAAAACATAATTTTAAAAAGTTTAAGGATTAAAATATAATTTTAAAATATAAACTCAACATCACTCCAATCTTAAAACTACACCATAATATCTATCCCAAATCCAATCTCAAAACTTAATATTTGTAAAATATTTTATATATTTTTAATATGATATTTTAAATTAAATTACATAATACTCCAATCTTAAAACTACACCATAATATCTATCCCAAATCCAATCTCAAAACTTAATATTTGTAAAATATTTTATATATTTTTAATATGATATTTTAAATTAAATTATATAATACGATCAAATAAATAATAAAAAAAATTTATTAAATATCACACTTTTTATTATATTACTTTTAAGTCTCTCATTAAATTATACAATATATAAATATCACTAAACATTATATTATTAAATAATATAATACGGAGTATTTACAGAGAGTATTATATTACTTTTAAGTTAATTTTTACACATCTGGTATCTCTTTTAGAAATTGGTTCAGAGTAGAGAAGTGATTGAACAGCGAATGGAAGCAAAGATCGGCAAGTTCTTCGAATCCGTCGGCTCCTTCTTCGGCGGCGGAGATCAGATTCCTTGGTGCGATCGCGACGTCATTCTCGTACGTATGATCTTTCTCTTACTCTCTATTCCTTTCCCATCCACATCAAAACTTCGTTTACTGTTTGTTTCCCGAGAAAGTCCAAAAGAGAGAGACAGAAAATCGGAGAAAACCTTGACGCTGAACTGAGGGGAAATGGTTTCATTTGCTTCGAATTTTGACGGTGTGGAGACAATAAGATTTGTGAATTTGGTCTCTGTTCTCTTCTCTCGCCATTTTATCTGGATTTCTAGGGCGAAACTACGGGGCTTATTATTCTAGTGCCTTATTTTACCGAGCCTCTGTAGAAAGAAATACTTTCCTTGAGTTTTTCCATTTTTCTTGGGTTTGTTTTTTTTTTTTTTCCTTTCATTTTTTAGTATTATTTAGTTTACTCTTTCGCAAAACTGAATGCGTTTTCCGTCTTTTTTATTTTGTTCCACGAGTTTTGTGTGATGGTTCTAACTTTGATTCGTACCACCTGTGGAAGTTGATCATTTTGTGTAATTTGGTATTTGAATTTAGATGTATACAGAATTGGGTGTTGCGCAAAATTTTTGGTTTTAGCTGGAAAATCTGTATGCTTAAGAGCTTTGCTGGGATTGGATAAGTAGTTTTTTAGGTTCTTATTCAATTCACTAGAGGCAGAGCGTTAAGCAATTTCTCTCCTTTTGATAATTAGATTAAATTTGTGATGATGTTTCTGAATTTGGAAACCACTTAGGTGGTAGGATAAGTATTGGAGTAAATTTTAAGGCTTGTTTGGTAGAGGAGATTGAACCTCAGTTCAAAGTTCTGTGACACTGTTTTTTCTAACAAAATTTGAATTTAAAAAGTTCAGTTATAGTGTTTTCTCTCACAAAAATTTAAAACTTTGAATTCTGGTTCAAACCGCCTAGATTGAAACCCATGAACCAAAGCCCTTAATCTTTTGTCTGAGGGCTAATGTTATATGTTTGGTTAAAAATGGTTTTGGATTCTCAGGAAGACTTAAAAGCTTTATACTAGAGGTAGTCTTGCACTATATCGTCACTTTATTTGGTTAATGCATACTAAATCTACACTCGTAAGTAATAGAAGTGGCGAAGTAGTAGTACTACCTAACGGTGGATTTTGTATTTTTTTTTTTTTGTTCTCTTTCTCTGCTATTAGATGTGGATTCTTTCAACGCCACAATGTGTACTGATATACACCCAAATAGATATCGATTTACGTGTATCTTGTGTATCATGTATATGTATTTGCTTGTCTTTTAAAGGTGGGTACTGCTTTAGCACCATGAGTCCAACCTCTCTTGTGATTATTATAAATATAGGTAATATGTATGATGGAACGTGTTAGGACACCAGCGCACTAATAGTTCACACCACACACACACACTATTTAACAAAATCAGGAGAAATTAGCTCATGGAAAGGGTCGAACTCCTTTTATTTATCAACAGTGGTCTCCATTTTTAGAAGATGAGAGAAAAATGAAGATGAGCATTAAACTGGAAAGTAAACACTAGTAGGTTTTGAGGACTCCTCAGCTCCAAAGGCACAGTGTGAAAACTACCAAAATGACCAAAAACAGAACAATACTCCACTGTTGCCTTTCAGATCATTATCTTGTAACCAACCTCCTAAAAAACTAGCCACCTCAGTTACTGACTTAATTCCCAAATTCCACACGGCCCTCTCCAATACTTCCCTTATTTCCTTTTTGACCCTCTCTAGTATACACAAATCTAGCTGGGACTAGCAGAATGAGACTTCAATGTTTATGTCTGCTCTTACTTTCTAGTTATGTCGAATCCAACCATATGCTTTCGTTGATGTTACCTCCTGTGGTAGCTATGCTTGACGATCTGGTATCCATCATCTTTTTCAAGTTTCTTTTTGTTTACACTGTATTTGCTTATTGGCACAGGGCTGTGAGAGAGAAGTTGCTGATGCCACTAATGGAGGCTCAGATGAACGTAAGAATGAAAGCATTATGAGGTTGTCATGGGCACTTGTTCACTCGAGGCAACCTGAAGATGTGAGGCGCGGGGTAGCCATGCTTGAAGGTAAAATAAATTGATTAAATCTTGATTAAAGATTTACGTTCCTGGTGTTTTCTATGGAAGGAAAAGTAATATAGCTTCCCAGTTACCAGTGTTACAATGACTGCTATCGACGTTGATACAATTTTTACTTTTTGAGCTCCATCCGTGGCCTACAAGGTCTTCACTGTTGTTATTATTTTTCCTGTGTTGTGTCCCTACTTTCTTAGTTGCTCCCCCTTGTGTTTATATTCATGTTTTTATAGTCCAAAACAGAGGACAAACATTGGAATCTGACATGAATCAGATTTCATTGGTTTTTCTATCAATGCTTTCTTCTGCACCAGATATTCTTTTTTTTTTTTTTTTTGTTCGCGCACTCTCTCTATATATATGTATAGGATTAATTTCAACAATTCCCCCCAAACTATGACCCTTGTAACATTTTGCCCCCCGAATTTTAAAAAGTAACATCCTTCCCCCCGAACTTTGTTCCGTTAACAATTTTTCCCCTTCTGTTACAATGAGTGACAGAAATTGTACGTGTCACTTATTTAGTGAGAATTAAAAGTGCAATTATGCTTATACCCTCTGAAAATGTAAAAAATAATAAGAAAAAACAAAGAAAACCCTCTCTCCCCCTCTCTCTCTCTTCTATCTCTCTCTGACTTTCTTTCTAACATCTATTTTTTCCAATTTCTAATTTCTATGGTATGTGTGTGAGTCTCTCTCTCTCTTCTTTCTCTCTCTAAGCCAATTGGATAACACGAGGCTCCTTCTTCTTCTTCTCCTCCTCCTCTTGTTCTCTCGTAAAATTCTAGGGCAAACTTTGAGCCACAATTTTCTTCTCCACCCTGCAATACTTTTGTTCTAATCTTCATCAGTTAGGGATTCCGTTATCCAATTCCTCCCGGTTTACCCCTTTTTTCTTATTTGATGTTTCCGGGTTTCAATTTTTGAGTCATTTCTCTTTCTTTGTGGTTGTTATTTTCGCTTATTATATGCAATTGGCTTTTTAATATTTGTATTTTAGATTTTTTTTTCTCTATTGTTCTTCATTGGTAGATTAATTTCATTGTTGGTTTCAAAACAGTTTTAATTTTGTGAAAGTGGCTTGATTTTAGAGAAAATTTCTGTGCAAGAGATCTGGTTCCAGAATTAGATTTCAGTGCAAGAGATATGGTTTCAGAATTAGTCCAGAATTATCCTCCCCAGACTGGTCATGTGCCTGACACGTGGCGAATTCCGTCACTTATTGTAACAGAAGGGGAAAAATTGTTAACGGAACAAAGTTCGGGGGGGGGGGCAGATATTACTTTTTAAAATTTAAGGGGCAAAGTGTTACAAGAGTCATAGTTTGGAAGGAATTTTTGAAATTAATCCATGTGTATATTTTTTCCCTTTTTCTTAAAAAGAAAAAAAACAAAAACAAAAGCAAAAACAAAACAAAATTGGTTTTCCTTCTTTTGCCAAAATGAATAAGGTAATTACCTCGTACCATTTTTTTGAATTATGCATTGATCTCTCTGATCGACTCTGGTGGTCCTTAGATTTTGGAGGTTGAAGGAGTCTATTTCCTTTTTCAGGAGTCCATCTTTCCTTTTTGATTATAATTGAGTAAAAGTCTGAAATAATATTAGTATCCGCAGCTTCCTTGACAAACAGTAGCTCGCCTTTGGAACAGAGAGAGAAGTTTTACCTTCTGGCTGTTGGATATTACCGAACCAGTGAATACTCAAAGAGTCGACAGCTCCTGGAGCAGTGCTTGGAGGTTTGTTCTTGTTTTTTGTTGTAACTAATTTGCCAGAAAACCTGTTTCTGGTGGCATTGTTCTTTTCTCCCCTTTTCTTTACATTAAATTTTTAGTAGTATTTGGGCTCGCAGTTTCTGGCTTGGTAAAAGCAAATAGTTACTTCATTGTTATTGTTATTACAAATGCAATTTTCCAAGGTTATGGAATCAGCTATTCTTTGGTAGAGAGTACATGTAAGTGATCATTTATACACCGCCGTATGAAACTGTAAATCTGTGTCACCTTGATTGATTCATCCATCCAATTTGACACTGCAGACCGTCTGTTCTTTCTTCACGTCCTACTCACGGAAACGAAATTAACTACGCCCTTTGTTATTCAATTTTGCCACCACTTTTAATATTCATTTTCATGGGGATTATCATTGTATGTGCTCCGTTCGTTTCTGCGTAACTCATTTCTTTTAAATTCTTGTAGATTGCCCCCGATTGGAGGCAGGCTCTGGCCCTTAAGAAGACAGTTGAGGACCGAATTGCTAAAGGTAATAACTCGAATTTCTCACCTTTGTTACGAAATTATGTCATTTAGCTGAAAAAAAATGCAAACACGTTATTTTAATTAATTATTTATTTGTTTGTTTTTTTTTTCGGGGACACAGATGGTGTTATTGGAATAGGCATTGCCGCCACTGCAGTTGGACTTATAGCCGGTGGAATTGCTGCTGCTTTGGCTCGCAAGAACTGATCATAAATATTATTATCACTCCTTTGCAGTCAGCATGTCGATACAACATTTTTTTTTTCCTGAATGAATTCGTTTCAAAAGGTATTTCATTTCATACATGTAGACGTGATAAAAATTACATGTTAAAACATTTAGATATAGCTCATTAAAAGTGCATGGAAGTTGCTTAAATTGAATCATCACTTTTAGCTCCGAATTTAGTCGTGCTAAATCCTTGTCTCGGAGGCGTTAATTATTGCACCCTTGGTAACAATTTTTTCCCTTTACTTGTCAAGCATTACGTTTTTTATATTGGTTTTGTTAGCCATATTCTAATGGCTCCTTTGTGTTCATTAATTTAAACACAAAATTGAATTTGTCTAAATTTTTGTGAGAGAAAATGACGTAACCAAAATTGTTTGGACCACAACTTTTTAGTTTAATTCTGGGAGAAAGAGAAAAATAGGTCAAGACTTGAGATGAATTAAAATTAATAGGTTAATAGTTTACATAAGTTAATAAATAGGTCAAATTATTATTTTCGTCTATAATTTATCTAGTTATGAACTATAACTTGATAAATTATTGTCCATAATTTGTCTGGCTATGAATCATAACTTAACAAATGTGTTCATAACTTATCTGATTATGAATCATAACTTGATAAATTATGACCTATTAATTTCTATAACTAAAAAATTAGCCTATATACTTTCTTAAGCTTTCATATTGGCCTATTTTTTACTATTTCCCTTTAAATCTATGCAAAGGCCCAAAGAACCACAGCACTAGTGTGTTTGGATGATTGTGTCCAACATATTCTAAGGTCAAGGGATGCATTTGCACACAATTATTATTAAAATTGACTGAAATATTCTTAATAATAATATATATTTTGATTCTGCCCATATAATTTATTCTTATAAGAAATTATTATTTTTTTGCTCAATTAAGAAATTATTATTTTAGTTCTACCCATTTTATATCTTTGTAACGGACATCACTTTTTCTAAAAACTTTATCCGATTGAAACATACAAATTTTTCAATAAACGCACAACACAAAATTTTACTCAACTATTTTCTATAATTATTAACCATTTACAAATAATGGCAATAAACTATATATATATATATATATATATATATATATATATTATGATACTCACCCCGAGAGGAGGGGACTTGATAAATTATTGTCCATAATTTGTCTGGCTATGAATCATAACTTAACAAATGTGTTCATAACTTATCTGATTATGAATCATAACTTGATAAATTATGACCTATTAATTTCTATAACTAAAAAATTAGCCTATATACTTTCTTAAGCTTTCATATTGGCCTATTTTTTACTATTTCCCTTTAAATCTATGCAAAGGCCCAAAGAACCACAGCACTAGTGTGTTTGGATGATTGTGTCCAACATATTCTAAGGTCAAGGGATGCATTTGCACACAATTATTATTAAAATTGACTGAAATATTCTTAATAATAATATATATTTTGATTCTGCCCATATAATTTATTCTTATAAGAAATTATTATTTTTTTGCTCAATTAAGAAATTATTATTTTAGTTCTACCCATTTTATATCTTTGTAACGGACATCACTTTTTCTAAAAACTTTATCCGATTGAAACATACAAATTTTTCAATAAACGCACAACACAAAATTTTACTCAACTATTTTCTATAATTATTAACCATTTACAAATAATGGCAATAAACTATATATATATATATATATATATATATATATATCCTATGATTCACGCCTAGTGAAGTGGGAGATAGCCCTAATTGATAACACTCCATTGGACAGAGTGAGTTATTTACTTCGTCTCTAAGTGATGTTATTGCGTTACGATTTTATTCTCTCATCTATTATTGATTAGGATATCTAATATTAGTTCTCGTCTTATATAAAAATCATATATTAGGTTATACTTGTTTTGACTCACCATTTTGTATTTAGATATAAGAGGTTTTCTTCCATTAAATCTGACTCAATTGGCTTAGTAATTACATACACGTAACTGGTTCTTCTCAATTCTCCCTTGTTTAATATTAATTTCTTATCTACTATGAATTTAGTCTCTAATTAATCATGCATTGAAAATCTAATAATAATTAATTAATATCTAATTAATCACTAATAAATCTCCAATTTAATGATTAATTACTCAAATTAATAATTAATTAATTAGCTTTAAATCAATAATAAGTTAGCTGACAAATAATTAATTTTTTAGTTTCTTGATTAATTGTTTAATTATTCAGTTAATAATTACTTCCTTATTCATTAATTTCGTGTTAATTAAATAATTGTTAAATGTTATTTCATTATTTCTAAGTCAATTTAGTTTTAGCTGATGGCCAAAACTGCTCCCACCCGCTTCCCTGCAAGCAACGAATTCCAACCCCAACGGCGACATCCGCCTGTACCACCGTCAAGAGGAAGCCCATGGACCAGATCAAGATCCCACTGCTGCTAGAAATCAGAAAAAAAATAAATAAATACTTCTTAAAAATGCATGAATTAATATTTCTATTCCTTATTATTAATTAATATATTTTTTAGTTAAATAATTATACTAATAAAACAGCATTACTTAAAAATAGGAGTTACAAATTTAAACTCATACACCACCCTTAAGATTAAATTCTGTAATTTCGTCCCAAAAATCTGATGCCCAGCCCAGAGTGGCCAAGGATTTCCGGCCCCCTAGGACCAATTAAGAGAGCGGCAATATTACAAACTCTTTTTTTTTTTTTTGAAACCTTCAACACAACCGCATAATTCATAATTTATTATAAAATCCTTTTAGATTATTATCACCTATACCCCTTAAATTTGGGCGTTACCCCTACTTTACTTTTAGAATTTTAAAAATTTTCACTTTACTACTTTAAACCTTTATAAATTTTCACTTTGTCCCTTTCTTCTCAATTTCTGTTCAAAACATACGCAAAGCATCTCACATGTACTCATGTGATTGGTGCTTGATCACTATCCTCATAGTAATCCAATCACTCAATATGCTTTTTCTTAGTTTCTTTGATTTTCTAAACACTGTTTGATGTATTTTATCATTTTTGTTTTTCTATTTGAATTAATTTTATTGATTTGATTCGTTGTAAGACATAACAGTACTTAAATTTTATGAAAATGTTGATATCGGTAAAAATTAACCTAAAATATACAAATTCATCCTAAAGCACTTTATCGACATTTTGCTAATATCTCCAAAAAAATTTTGCAAAATATTTCGTCATTTAATACTACACTTTTCAAAATAAGAGATATTCAAAGTTTGAAGTAGTATGGAGGGAACAATAAAAAAGTTCAGGGGAGGCAAAGTGGAGGTGATCTCAAAGTTCAGGAGACAAAGTGGAGATGACTCCAAAGTTCAAGGAGCATAGGTGCAAATCATCAAAAAATAAATTATGATTTTACTCTCAAACACCATACATATGAGTGCACATGAGACGTTTTCTATCTCATTTAAATGGAAATTTGGACGGAAGGGGTAAAGTGCAAGTTCGTGAAAGTGTAAAATAATAAAGTGAGGATTTTTAAAGTTTAATGTGCAAAATAGAGGTGACCCAAAATTTAGAAGGCATAAATAAGAATAATCCAATCTTTTTTAAAGTTTCTTAAAACTGTACCATACTAATTTTAAAGAAAAGAAAACATGTAAACACAGTATCAATCTACCAAGTGGTGCAAGCATAACAAATGAGCACAAATGGCATGCACTAGATACCAAGTGTGCGCATAATGGGTTGGAAACCGGTACATATAAGAACTACATAATAATTAGAACATACATAAACCAATCAGATAATCACCCTAAAATGTTTTAGGACCTGTTTAATTTTATGATTTAAACTCATGATTTTTATTATGCTCTCTCAAAAAAAATTTAAATTAAAAAAATTTTTACTAATGGTTCTTTTATAAAGTTTGAATTCATAATCAAAATTACTAATTTAAATGTGCAAACCATAATGTATCAAACTAGAGCCTCATTTAATGGTTGGCAGGCTCAAACTATTGTGGTTCGAACCTTTTTAATTTGATAATAGATAATTATGAAGCTTTGCCAAATAAGTTCAAAAGGAAGGCAACTATTTTTCATCTTTTTTTTTTTTATAGAAGCTAATTTTTAGCGTGTGATGTGCGAGGAATTCATTTAAAATTATGGTTAAACAAATTATTTTAATTTATTTTGTTGTCTTTTAAATTAACGTTATTTTGTCTTGTTTAGTTTGTTTTTATTTAATTTTGTGTAATATTATTTTGTTTCAGTGTATTTTTATTCAATTTAATTTTGTATTTGAATTATTTATATCTGAGTAATATCGAAATTTTAATGCAAAACAGTGTTAAAATGGATAAAATCAAACCACAAATCAAGTAACAGATATAATAAACAATTACAACTAAAAAATTATGCAATTGTTCTTTTTTTTTTAAAAAGAAACACATCAGTATAGTGATTCAAATTCTATTTGGTCTGACCCAAAAATCTCACAGAGCAACATACGTGGTGAAGCTTTAATACTGAAATTCTATTTGGTATGGACCTTTTTTTGTTAATGATTTCATTGTCTTTTAAATTAATTCCATTTTAATTGTTTTGTTAAATTTTTTTATTTAATTTGACGTGATTTAATTTTATTTTAGTGTATTTTTGTTTAATTAAATTTGATTATTTATTGTATTTTTGTCTTTTAAATTAATTCCATTTATTGTATTAATTTTATTCTAAGTCTTGAGAAGATTCAGGAGGCTTATAAGAAGATGTACAACAAATTGCTTGTTGTTTGCAAACGAAATAAATCGCTTAAAGATGAAGTTGGTGTCTTAACAAAGGAAAGAGATGAGTTGAAGAAGGCTGCAACAAATTATGAAATCTTGGCAATAAAGCATCAGAGAAAGCTTGCTGAGACCAGACTCGAATTGGAGCAGACCCAGAAGAATTTAAGGATGCTAAACTCGGGCACATCAAAATTGGATCACTTACTCTCACAACAAAAAACTTGTGGTGATCATTCAGGCCTTGGCTACAAAGGTCAAGAAATTCCTAGGAAGATTGTCTTTATGAAACGAGCCACCAGTACTATGATGCAATCCTTTGAGAAATCTCAGGTAAGATTAGACAAGAAGTTTGTTGCAAAGCCTGTTGTAACAAGACAAGCAACAGACAGGTTCGTTCCTATCTGTCACTATTGTAATTTGCCTGGCCACATTAGACCTAGATGTTACAAATACTTGAATGCTTTAAAAAGAGGTATGATCATTAATCCACCAAATTCCGTATTCACAAGGACACCTAAAGCAAAGATTGATGTGAAAAATAAATTTCCTAGACATTTGTGGATAAGGAAATCTGATTTAAAGTGTCTTGGGGCTTATACTTCTTTTAAAGCATGTACTACTAACTCTGAGTATTGTGGTAATGATCACTTCAAGCTTTTGATAGGTGATAAAAACAATATGCATGGGAGAATACCATATTCAGGGGGAGTAAGACTTGTGGTGTATTCAGGGGGAGCAATTTGCAAAACTCAATGAATTGGAACGTGATTTGTAGGAAGGTGTTGCACAATTTCTAGAATTTTTGGCTTATTTTTGTCAAAAATGGGGAGTAAGTAGCCTAGTAGGTTTGATTTGTGCGGGTTGTCTTTACAAAAAGTATTGTGTTTTAGTTGCTATTATTAGTTTTGCCAAAACAATGCCAAAGGGGGAGATTGTTGGGATTTATTTCTAAATTTGTGTATTGATTGTAATCGGATTTGATTGGCATTATTTTGAAAATGTTTGGCTGGTTGATGGTGTTTGAAAATAGATGTGCAGCTAGCTAGCTTTGTTTGGAAGGTTACTAAAAGATCCGGAAACTTAATTTAGTTTCTATTTTTGTAAGTCAACTATTGAGCCAAAGATGGTAAATTGATTTGATTGATATTTGATTGAGATTTTCGTGGCTGGATGATCTTCCTCTGTCTCCTAAGAATGAGTCCATGTCCGTTTATCAGTTTTGGGAACATTTTAGAATTAAAGAAGATTGATTCGTCTGGTTTTGAGAAAGTTAGCTGTGACAGCTATGTTGCAGTTTTGTTGCAACAAGGATCTGTAACAGATTTGGTTCAGCGAATTAATTGAAGATGTGTCAAGCTATTCACAGCTTGCTTATTTATTGAAAGTGTCCATTGAGTCTTTGTACGCCTTTTGATGAGTTTTTACTGGGTTGTGAGACATGGGTGAACACTTGTATTCAAAGAGATGATTTGAGTGTTTTTCAGGAGAAAAACTTAGTTGGAGGGATTCTAATGTTCAAAAGTCGAGGGGATCTCGCTGTTCAAGTCCATTGGGAAATTGCAAGTTCATAGGCGTCTTCTTAGAGAGGGAGTCTCGGGTAGATTAAGTCCAATTGAATTGTAAAAGAGTTCTTAGTGGATCATTCATCACCTGGGCGTAGCCCCGCAGAGTAGGGTGTTACCGAACCGCGATACCATTTCTCTCATGTTCTTTTATTTTATGTTTCTGCATTATTCATATTGTCTTATAAAGTTTTAAAAGACTCAAACCAGGTAGGGTGTTATCGAACCGCGATACTATTTCTCTCGTGTTCTTTTATTTTATATTTCTGCATTATTCATATTATCTTATAAAGTTTTAAAAGACTCAAATCGGTACTAACACTGTGTATAATGTACTCACATTATTTTTTGACATTCTATGTACATGTATTTAATATGTATTATATACCTGATAACTTTTGAAATTCTATATATAAACATATTAATTATAACTGAATTCACTTTTCATTTATTTATAAATTATAACTCATAAATTGTATCTAACAGTACGTCAAAATTTTAATCAATTTTTACACATAGAAATTTTTAGAAAGAGCAGCATTTGTTTGGTAAAGCATCGTAAACGTGCAGAATGATGCCATCTATTATTATTTTCATATTTTATTTTCAGTGGCAATAATGAGGTTTTATGTACCATCCATTCAACGATGCCATCTATTATTATTTTATAGATATTTTACCGTATTTATTGTACTAGCTAGACACTGAGCACATTCACCATGTTATTATGAGTTATTCCTGCTACTTACTGTTAAGAATACGAGCATGTTTCATCTTAATTCTCGATATTTAGTAGACGTTTGGTTTATATATTCAGAATTATGATTTAAAATTATTTTTATTTTACGTGTATTTTATGAGAAAAAAATACTATAAAAAATATCATGATTCATAATTAGAGACGAATATATGAAACAAACATCCTCTTACTTTTAGAGAATTAGTTAGCAGGATGCTTCTCAATATATAATTTAGGCACGTACGTTATAAATTATATATTTTCAGGCTGAATCTAACAAGAGAATGACATGTGAGTGTTTTGTGATAGATAAGGGAAAAAGAAGTAAATTTGTAGTTAAGTTTTTTTAGAAATGATTTTAGATTCGCCTTAAAAAAAATCAATATATTGCTCTTAAACCCTTTTGTGTCATTTTTGCGCTACATTTTAATTTAAAAAGAGAACACATGGTTTAAAAACTATTGTGTTGTTTGTTTCAACAATCTGAACAAAAAATGTAATTCGGATTGTGGTTGAAGGTTAGATTCAAAATGATGATCGGTAGATAATTAAATGAGGACAATTCAAACCATTAACAATGGTTCTAACTCTTGATTTTAAGAATCGACCCCCCTCTAAGGTTACAATCTGAATATTTTGTTACAGGGATCAAATTGTAGGTTTTGTGACAGGGATCTTTACTTGACCCATCGTACAACCCTCCTAATTTCTTATGAAGCTATAGCGTTTTGACAACAGTAGCTAAAATGTTTTCTCTCTTTTTGAGTTGTTTTACTTCTGTTGCTTTGTCTTAGGGCTGGATGCTTCGTCTCTTATTTATTTTTATTTTAGATTTTAATAGTATTTAAATGGAAGAGTAAATGAAGAGGCGTATAGTATTAATATGTTAATTATCTATGATATCAGTTATCTTCTCTCGTCACTTACTAAAAAAATTTGATTTTATTTTGCTTCATTGGGAAGCTACAAATTCTTTGAATATACAACTGTTGTGTGGGAAAATGTGACGGACACATGGACGAACGATAATGCGACACGTGGCCTTGACTACTCCCCACCAAGCAGAAAACCCTCGACGTCTACGGATCCCTCCTATTCCGCTGGACAGCGCAAAGTCCAAATTAGGACCACGATCCCTCATGGTGTCGACAGATCGCGCCGTAGACACGAAGATCCCTCGACCGCAGAAAGGATCCAAAGAGGGCGATTGGGCCAAGCAGCGCTGACGACGAGGGAAACGTTCTTTAGAAGACGTGACGAGTTGCGTGCTTAAGTGGAAGACGTCTGCAGGCATTAATTGCAAGCTCTCAAAACGCCCCACATAGGGGATAGAAAAGTATTACGGAGAAGCACAGACCGTAATAGGAGACTAATTGGCTGAGTGAACAGTGCTGATTAGTGGGCTACGTCTGGGCCTACCAAGGAAGAGCACTTGAGTGCTCCCACCTAGTAAGGAAACCCCCTAAGCGAAGGAAGCCCAGTATAAAAGGAGGAAGACCCCCAGTAAGGCAGGGGTTGAGAAATTCCAGAAAAATAAAAAAGAGATTGAAGAAAAGCAATTGCTGTAAATTGTTACCTTCTAAACAGAAATACAAAATCACAGTGGATGTAGCTCTCATTTTATAGAGTGAACCACTATAAAATTCCTTGTGTCATTTGTCTATGTATGATTTAGTTAACACACAAACACACATGTTCAACAAATCCTCATATGTTAAATACACCCATGGCCGGTAATCTAAAGAGAAACCAAAAAGTAACCCGGCCGATTTTTATTAACGAAATTTGACCGTCAACAACTACCATCTTCAAGACTTGGCATAGAGCTACGCCAAGAACTATTCTGATCAGAAACATCTTATGAAACTTCATTTGCAACATTATCAATTCCATTACGCACTCACATGAGCTGGCTCATCATTGTGTTTAGAAGCACTGTTGCTCTCTGTAAGAGGGTGTCGGCAATGTTTTCTTGTACAATATTCCAAAAAAAAAAAAAAGGAAGACACTCATCAATTTCAGGGTTATCAACAACCCTTTTATTAATTAAGAAATTCAATATTAATCACGTCCTTGTCAATCCCATCTCTTTATTCTTATTATTATGTTCTGTACTGATTCTCATATTGACAAGTACATCTGTTTATCACTCAAAATTTTTGACATGTTGGAAAATAGACAATTTATGAAGGCACCTCCGCATAAGATATATTTCAGACCACGCTTGTTTCATTTCTTTTTCTTGTTGTAACCCTTTATGAGTTCTTTTTTTTTCCTAGAAAACCCTAACGAGTTGTATTTAGAGGTGACAATTAATGTTAATGAGTTGTGTTCGTGTCAACCTGCTTATTAATCGTGTCAGAAATCATCAATCCAAACACGACTTGTTTTAAATGTGTCAAAAATATCAACCCAAACACGGCTCATTTATTAATCGTGTCAACCCACATAACCCGTTTAAATTAATACATTGAATAAATAACTAATATAATAATGATTTATTTAATAGGGTCAAGACAGTATTAACATGTTTATTAGTCAATTTTTTTTTCCTTTAAGAAAAATAAATGAATTTTACCTACAAATATTAAAATTCACATTATTTGTATTTAATATGTCATATAAGCTTTCATATTATATCACATATCATTAGATTACAAATAACACATATTGTTAATCATGTTAGGAAGTCAACCCTAACTCATCCCGTTTATTAATCGTGTTAATCGTGTCAATCCGATTATGACCCAAACCCATTTATAGTAAACCCAAATCCACTAACTTCGAGCGGGTTTCGAATCGTGTCGTCGTATCGCTACCTGATTGCCAACCCTAGTTGTATTTAGCATTAACTTATTTGTAAAACTCAAGTTGGCACAATGAAAACAAGACTACCACCGCTAAATTTTAAAAATTGCTCATCAATTATTCTTATCAAGAATCAAAATTGCCAAAATAAGAAAAGAACGTGGAGTAACATTCCAAAATTAAAAGCTTAAGGATCAAATTGTCACAATGTTTAAGTTCATAAACTAATGGCATGTTTACCTACGCGTAATCGGAATGAGCATAAATTGGAGTGGACATGATTCGGAGTAGGTAGGATTCGGAGTGAGAAACCAGAGTCAGAATAAGCTGTTTACTTAGTGATAGAATTCGAAATCAAAGTCATTCTAAATCTCATTCATATGTTTACTTACACCCAGAATCAGAATAAAAAAGTGTAAAAATACAAATATACCCTTTAAATCAATTTGATATTTTCAATTTAAAATTTTTTTGTGTACTTATTATATTAAAATTAATCATAATTAAAATATTTAGTGTAATAATTGGGTACTAAAATAATAAATATAAATTGTACAACTATTTAAAATATAAAAATTAATTTTAAGAAAATTTAAATAAAATAAATAAAAATAAAAAATAGTGTTAAAAATAAAATATATTATTAATTTATTAAAAAATAAAGTACATATTTATTATATTAAAGTTAACAATAATTATGCTAATATTATAATATTAGGCAAATAAAATAATAAATATATGTTGCATTTATTATTTTTTAAATTTTATTTTTAATTGTGTTTTTATAAGTAAAATAAGGGTATGATAGGAAATTAATATTAATATTAGGAATGAGAGTCTCAATCCCAAGGGGGGTATGGGAGTACCAATCTCATTCCTCAATCTCAAATTTGAGTGGGTCCCACCAATCTCACTCCCATTTTAAGATAAAAAAGAGCAAGTAAATATGGGATCGATTCTCATTCCCCACTCTCATTTTTTAATCTTGATAAGTAAACATGCCAAAATAGTATTGGAACAACCTTTTATCTAATACTGCTTTTGGCTTTTGGTAGTGATTCTAGTATATATTTTTGCCTTGCCAGTTTCTGTTTATTTTGCCTTTGGATTGTTTTGATTTTTCTAACTCTATAGTTGTATATATTTTTTTTGTTTCAATAATATTTGAGTTGGAGATTTCATAAAGGATAAGTTGTTCAGAGAGAGCCAACCTAGTTGGAATGTTTTGAGCAACTTTGATATTAGTTATCCCCTCTCCTCATTTATTCAAAAAACACTGCTTTAGGTATTTACAACAACTTAAAAAAAAATTACTAAACACCTATCTGTACTGCTGGAAATAGTAACTTTTTATTATTCACTCAATATACAACAAATATTTCATCAACACAATAGAGCCAAACTAGGCTGTACCAATTTTCACAAAAAGATTAGACACAAAGAAGTAAATAGCATTCTCAGAAAACAATTTATGTAAGTAGTACGTTTTAAAAATATTTGGAATAAATACTAGTAAGTAGAAAATTTATAAAGTAAATCACATATTTACTTGTAGTAATTAAATCAATTATTTGCCTAATAAATTTGACATTAACCTTCATATTTTCTATCTACTCCAAATATTTTTTAAACCGTGATATTTACTTATTTTAGTTCGTAAACATGCTGTAGATGTTGTTTAATACGATTTTGGCATCTCAATTTGCAGTATATAATTAAAACAAACTTCTTTCCGTGATGCACTATGATAGATCAGTAAAAATCATATTTTTCTTATATAATTAACAAAGAGAGTAAATTCCACTGCCGAGCTCAAAGTTTTCGGTTTTTTGCATAATACATTCTAAACCTTTCAATTTTGACGAATTGCAACCGAATTTTAAAATCAGTAGCAACTGATGATTCTCAAGTTGACGTTTGAGACATGAAATTTACACGTAAAAAGCCGAGTTCGTCATTTCTTTTCATTTGTTAATAATATTGGGCATGATCTGCAGCTTACGATGGGAGTGCCTTCGAACTTTGTTATGCTGTAATTAACTTGAATCTCTTGTGAAATTACATTATTAGTATTACCATTTAGCGGTATCGAATGAGAATAAATAAGATGGGATTCATGTGAATCAAATTATGGGGAAGAAATTAAAGAGAGCGTTAGTGAATCACAAACATGCATGCAGAGGCAGAGGCTACCTTTATTTTATTTTATATATATATATATATATATAGCAAACATAGATTTATTTATGACACATGCATGGTGTTATAATTAAGCTAAACACCCTGCTAAAACGTGATAGACAGGCATATGATGGATGTACGTAGACTTGGCACTTTACTAGCAGCAAGACCCTGCACAAACTCCAACCAAAATGCCAACAGGAATGCAGTAACAACCGGAACAGCAAGGGTCGTTGAGGACGTTGCATGAGGAACCGGGGCAGCCGTCGTTACGGCGGAGTCGGCCAGCACCGTCCAGCATCGGCCTCGGGAACATAGCAGCCTTTTCGGTAAACTCATTGGCCTCATCATCAGAAGGTAGCTGTATATTATTCGTACAATGGGCAAAGGCCAATTGGATGGAAGAATTGGCAACAAGCACTCCTAGTATGAAGACCAACAGAGCAAAACGAAGCTTATTCTTAGCGATATTGATCTCCATTTTTTTTTTTTTCTTCTCTTTACACCTTTGCGTATATATCTTTCACTCTTAATTTGCTCACTGATGAGTTTATGCAACCTACCTAGGTTCCCTTTTATAGAATAAGAAGAATAAAACCTGTAGCAAAATAACAAAACGTGCAACAAGACAATTTTATTTTTTATTTTTTGCAACTCATACATGCACTATATAGCCACTACATTTGTATCTAACAATACGACGAAATTTTAATCAATTTTCACACGTAGAAATTTTTAGAAAGAGCAGCGCTTGTTAGGTGAAGCATCATAAACGTGTAGAATGATGTCATCTACTTTTATTTTTATATTTTATTTTTAGTGGCTATAATGAGGTTTTATATACGATCTATTGAATAATTTCTCTGGATTTTGAATTAAAGGTTAAAAAAAAAAATCAAATATGATTTTCTGCCTTCAAAGCATTACATGAGCCAATACATGTTGCCAACTCAGCAAAGATTTATCTTGAAATTTAGATTCACGATACTTATCGCCTTGCGACTCCACATGACCTAATGTCTATTTCTACTTATCGCCTTGCGACTCCACACACTCCCTAAAGCTGAATTGTTTTCCACAATGAAAACAATTTAGATTTTATTTTTTCTCTTTCCTCAATTTTAAGTTTAAAAATATCATAACTTCTTCGTTTCAATTCCGATTGAGGTTATTTTTTTTAATGCGTTCATAATGAAGAGAGAAACAAATTCTCATCCATATTGCATTTTTTTTAATGTTATTTACAATAAGATTTTATAAGATTTGTTATAAAACTCTAATGACAGTTCTCAACACTTTATCCAAATATAGTTCGAATTTTATTCTCAATCTAAATTACAATTTATTTGCGTATCCAAACACCAATTCGAATCACAATGCAAATCACCACAATTCAAACTAAATGTTACAATCCAAACAACGAACCAAACAAGACTTATATATATTTCATAGGGCAATTCTTAAAAATAACTCCTAAAATGAAACTCCTTTTATTTATATCCATTAACATTAGACCATATATATCTATCTTTTAAATTAGAACTAGTAAAGGGGTAGAGTTTTTTAAAAGAGATACTTTTAGTAAGTTTAAGTCCTTAAATAGATAAAATCTGTAAATTCCTCTAATTTTCATAATAGTTAGTGTAGCTACCATCGTGATATAGCTACAGTGTACAATGTGATATTTTTTCTTTTATGTTTCAATTATTTCTTCTAATTTTAAAATTGCATAATATTGCTTTGTTCATATGCAGATTGATGGAAACCAGACTTATTCACAATGGGCGATTGATGAAATTCTAGTAGAATGGACAAATAGTATCTTCGAAATCCTATTAGCTGCTGCACTAGAGTGAATAAATCCATCAAAATCCTTTCTAGACATTGAACAAGGTGAAATCTAGCCTGAACATGTGAAGTTCTAGATTTGTTGTAGTTACTGGTATCTCATCTCTCACCATACACGAGGCAACTTAGACTCCGGTTGGTCACTGACAAGCCAATACGACTCATCGATCAGTCAGCTTCATTGGTCGATCCCATAACTCCATACTCTGCCTTATGTACCAAGCAACGAGAGAATATCTTCCAAACATTTCTAAAATGAGAACTGACAACTGAATTAGTCTGAAAAGGAAATGAATGAGTCAGTCAAGCTAGGGGAATCAATGAGAGGAAAAAAGGTCAACGGCCAGGTTAAGAACATGTTCTACTCGAGGAATCACAATAAGAACCACAAAGAAAAACTAAATAAGCTCCATGAGGCCAATGTATGGAATTAAGAGCTCATTGAAGCCTTTTTTCTGGTGTGATAAGTGTTGGAAAAATGGTTTGTTAAGCCATTTTAAAGGCCCATTTTGAATGGGGCCCAATAGGTTTTTGGGACAGGTCTCGATGGATTTGCGCTCTCCGTCGCGAGGAGATCGAAATCGAGTATCCATACACTCAAAATAGATTTTGGGTGAATGAGAAATTGATGCTCTAAGTATGTTACTTGGAATGATAAATGTAGAAGAAAATTGCAAAAGTCCCACATTGGCTAGGAGTGAAGTCAATGTGGTGTTTATAAGTGATTGCACTTTGAAGCCTAGGTAAGCATGTATACCAGAGATGCTTTCTCACGTGCAGGAGGGGTGCGAATCACGATCACGGCGGGTTGGGGCCTAATGTGTGCGGACACGAATGCTGGACCGAAAAACCCGCTCTGTGCGAGCTTACCTTTGCGATTTTTTATTTTTGCTTCAGCCCAGTCCTTCCAACTTCTAACCGTTTGGCCTTAGCAAATGTTGTGCTTAATGGAGATTAAAGAAGGCTTAATGGGATGCTTAATTTCAAGATTAATTGTGAGAGTACTGAGGTACTTAAGATATACTCGTGAATATGGATTGCATTTCACAAGAGAGCCTGGTGTTTTAGAAGGATACTCTGACGCGAGTTGGATATCTGATACACAGGACTCTAAGGCTACCAGTGGATATGTATTCACCTTTGCAATTTTTTTTTTTTGCTTCAGCCCAGTCCTTCCAACTTCTAACCGTTTGGCCTTAGCAAATGCTGTGCTTAATGGAGATTAAGGAAGGCTTAATGGGATGCTTAATTTCAAGATTAATTGTCAGAGTACTGAGGTACTTAAGATATACTCGTGAATATGGATTGCATTTCACAAGAGAGCCTGGTGTTTTAAAAGGATACTCTGACGCGAGTTGGATATCTGATACACAGGACTCTAAGGCTACCAGTGGATATGTATTCACCTTTGTGATTTTTTATTTTTGCTTCAGCCCAATCCTTCCAGCTTCTAACCGTTTGGCCTTAGCAAATGCTGTGCTTAATGGAGATTAAAGAAGGCTTAATGGGATGCTTAATTTTGAGATTAATTGTGAGAGTACTGAGGTACTTAAGATATAGTCGTGAATATGGATTGCATTTCAGAAGAGAGCCTGGTGTTTTAGAAGGATACTCTGACGCGAGTTGGATATCTAATACACAAGACTCTAAGGCTACCAGTGGATATGTATTCACCTTGGGTGGTGCATCTATTTCATGGAAATCCTCTAAGCAAACGGTAATAACCAGATCCATGATGGAAGCTGAGTTCGTTGCTTTGGATAAATGTGGCGAAGAAGCTGAATGGCTTAGACATTTCTTAGAGCACATTCCGGATTGGCCAAAGCCTGTACCTGCAATTTGCATACAGAGCGATAGCCAATCAGCTATTGGTAGGGCACACAATACAATGTATAATGGTAAGTCTAGACATATACGTCGTCGACGTAATACCATTAGACAATTGATCTCGACAGGAGTCATAGTCGTTGACTATATAAGGTCGAAAGATAATATTGCGGATCCGCTGAGCAAAGGACTAAATTGAGATCAAGTGGAAAAAACATCTAGAGGAATGGGATTGAAGCCCATGGTAAAATAGGTTGAAGCAATGGAAACCCAACCTAGCTGACTGGAGATCCCAAGATCTAGGTTCAATGGGACAACTAAATTGTCTAGACCGGCTGAGGTCACTGTGGGGGGAACCCCAGCCAAATCCTATGATGATAACAGTGAAACCCGTACGAGAAAAAGGTTAAACATTGGTTTTTAATGATTCTTATGTGTCGGATACGTTAGGAATCCGAGCGGAGTAATACGGGTTACTCTTAATTAAGAAATCACCTATGTGAGAGAGAAGTGGGGCCGCTTCAAATGAGAATTGTGAGGGCTCAATTCTTTAGAAACTCTTGCAAAACCAGGTAGATGTTCTTGGCCGAAACGAACATAACCATGAGAACAGAACTGTGTCAGGAAAATGTCTGTGTGAAGTATAATAACATTTACACGAAGGCAGAACAGTTCGAAGACATCGCGTCTACTGGTCAGCCAGTAAAGTTTTTGTATTCTCACAAGGGAAGGTTCAAAGGGTAACGCCTACCTATCCTTTGCAGGCATCAACCGCAGAACTCTATCACCGTGTCGAGTCTATGTTTTTCTTGTCGTCGGTCAATTTTCATTCATGTGGGGGATTGTTGGAAAAATGGTTTGTTAAGCCATTTTAAAGGCCCATTTTGAGTCCCATATTTGGATGGGGCCCAATATGTTTTTAGGACGGGTCTCGATGGATTTTCGTTCTCCGTCGCGAGGAGATTGAAATCGAGTATTCATACACTCAAAATGGTTTTTGGGTGAATGAGAAATTGATGGTCTAAGTATGTTACTTGGAATGGTAAATGTAGAAGAAAATTGCAAAAGTCCCACATTGGCTAGGAGTGAAGTCAATGTGCTATTTATAAGTGATTGCACTTTGAAGCCTAGGTAAGCATGTATACCAGAAAGGCTCTCTCACGCGCGGGAGGGGTGCGAATCACGATCCCGGCGGGATGGGGCCTAATGTGTGCGCCCGCGACCTGCGGACATGAATGCCGGACCAAAAAACCCGCTCCATGCGAGCTTACTTATGCGATTTTTTATTTTTACTTCAGCCCAGTCCTTCCAGCTTCTAACCGTTTGGCCTTAGCAAATGCTGTGCTTAATGGAGATTAAAGAAGGCTTAATGGGATGCTTAATTCTGAGATTAATTGTGAGAGTACTGAGGTACTTAAGATATACTCGTGAATATGGATTGCATTTCACAAGAGAGCCTGGTGTTTTAGAAGGATACTCTGGCGCGAGTTGGATATCTAATACACAAGACTCTAAGGCTACCAGTGGATATGTATTCACCTTGGGTGGTGCATCTATTTCATGGAAATCCTCTAAGCAAACGGTAATAGCCAGATCCACGATGGAAGCTGAGTTTGTTGCTTTGGATAAATGTGGCGAAGAAGCTGAATGGCTTAGACATTTCTTAGAGGACATTCCGGATTGGCCAAAGCTTGTACCTGCAATTTGCATACACAGCGATAGCCAATCAGCTATTGGTAGGGCACACAATACAATGTATAATGGTAAGTCTAGACATATACGTCGTCGACATAATCCCATTAGACAATTGATCTCGATAGGAGTCATAGTCGTTGACTATATAAGGTCGAAAGATAATATTGCGGATCCGCTTACCAAAGGACTGAATCGCGATCAAGTTGAAAAAACATCTAGAGGAATGGGATTGAAGCCCATGGTAAAATAGGTTGAAGCAATGGAAATCCAACCTTGCTAACTGGAGATCCCAAGATCTAGGTTCAATAGGACAACTAAATTGTCTAGACCGGCTGAGTTCACTGTGGGGGTAACCCCAGCCAATTCCTATGATGATAACAGTGAAACCCGTACGAGAAAAAGGTTAAACATTGGTTTTTAATGATTCTTATACGTCGGATACGTCAGGAATCCGAGCGGAGTAATACGGGTTACTCTTAATTAAGAAATCACCTATGTGAGAGAGAAGTGGGGCCGCTTCAAAGGAGAATTGTGAGGGCTCAATTCTTTAGAAACTCTTGCAGAACCAGGTAGATGTTCATGGCCGAAACGAACATAACCATGAGAACAGAGCTGTGTCAGGAAGATGTTTGTGTGAAGTATAATAACGTTTACATGAAGGCAGAACAGTTCAAAGACATCGCGTCTACTGGTCAGCTAGTAAAATTTTTGTATTCTCACAAGGGAAGGTTCAAAGGGTAATGCCTACCTATCCTTTGCAGGCATCGACCGCAGAACTCTATCACCGTGTCGAGTCTGTGTTTTTCTTGTCGTCGGTCAATTTTCATTCATGTGGGGGATTGTTAGAAAAATGGTTTGTTAAGCCATTTTAAAGGCCCATTTTGAGCCCCATATTCGGATGGGGCCCAATAGGTTTTTAGGACGGGTCTCGATGGATTTGCGTTCTCTGTCGCGAGGAGATCGAAATCGAGTATTCATACACTCAAAATGGTTTTTGGGTGAATGAGAAATTGATGGTCTAAGTATGTTACTTGGAATGGTAAATGTAGAAGAAAATTGCAAAAGTCCCACATTGGCTAGGAGTGAAGTCAATGTTGTGTTTATAAGTGATTGCACTTTGAAGCCTAGATAAGCATGTATACCAGAGAGGCTCTCTCACGCGCAAGGGGGTGCGAATCACGATCCCGGCGGGTTGGGGCCTAATGTGTGTGCCCGCGACCTGCGGACACGAATGCCGGACCGAAAAACCCGCTCCGTGTGAGCTTACTTATGCAATTTTTTATTTTTTCTTCAGCCCAGTCCTTCCAGCTTCTAACCGTTTGGCCTTAGCAAATGCTGTGCTTAATGGAGATTAAAGAAGGCATAATGGGATGCTTAATTTCGAGATTAATTGTGATGATAAAGGCTGGTTATTGAATCAGTTTTTCTATGAACCTGGATGTGTATTATGGCTGGGGTCAGGAAACGTTTTATGCACAATTAAAATGGAGATTAAGGGCCTTTAATTCCTGGTTTCATAACCTATTTTCTAGAGCCTATATAAGGCGTCTTCACATGAAGGAGAGGTACACTTGCACAGAAACATATTATGTTCTTCTCCCACGAGTTCTTCTTCTTTTCTAGTTCGTTGTGTTCTTGTAGTCCGCTTTTGGTGATAGAGGAAAGATCAAGTTCTAATTCGCCGGACGGTTCCGAAAGTGCATCGAGCTATCGTCATTGTCGTTGTATCCTGAGAGACGGACGTCCAACGTAACCTCAAGCACACGCCGGAGGGGACGAATCTGTTTTAAGGAAAACGTGCTCCACGTGCCTCAACATTCTTGCAATTTCCATTTCCGAGTTTTGGTAAAAAGGTTGAATTACAATTGTATGAATTTCGGTTTTGTTCTTCCTTAACTTGTTCCTCTTTTGTATTATCCATACTATTTCGGCTAACAATCTTAAAACAGATTCCGGATTTATACAAAGGAGGTTTTGCAGGGAATATAAAAAAAAAAGGACCAAAACGTTTTCAAGGAAAAAAAAACGTTTTTGTTGTGGTTGTTTGAAATTCTGATAATTTCCTTACTAACTTGGAAATTTTGTTTTAGAAATGGCTGATAATATGAATGTGGTTGTTCCTGCTGGAAGCAACACTATGACGCCTATGTCGTCACCTGTGGGACAAACGTCTGTCTCAGTCCTGACCCCCGCTTTGACCTCGATGTGACCTTCGCCGGTCTCGGTTCCTGTGAACCACAATGAAAAGCCTGATAAATTCAGTGGGCTGAATTTTAAAACTTGGCAACAAAAAATGTTGTTTTATTTAACAACATTGATTCTTGCCAGATTATTGAAAGAGGATCCTCCTACTGTTAGAGAGGATGAAGTGGATGCTCAAGCATTCCACGCGGTTGATGCATGGAACCATTCTGACTTTCTGTGTCGGAACTATGTGCTTAACGGCTTGGCTGATGGGCTTTACAATGTGTATAGCTCAAAGAAAACCGCTAAGGGCTTATGGGAATCTTTGGACCATAAATATAAGTCCGAAGACGCGGGTGCTAAGAAGTTCTTAGTGGGCCAATTCCTGAATTACAAGATGGTGGACTCAAAAACTGTTATTAGTCAAGTTCAAGAGCTCCAATTGATAATTCATGAAATACATGCTGAGGGAATGGCCATTAGTGAATCCTTTCAGGTAGCTACGCTGGTTGATAAGCTACCCCCTCCTAGAAGGAATTCAAGAGCTATCTGTTGCACAAGAGGAAAGAGATGACCGTTGAGCAATTGGTTGTCAGGCTTCGCATCAAAGAAGACAATAGGCAGACTGAGAAGAAGTTCTCCAATGCAACCACGAGCTCTGCTAAGGCTAATGTGGTGGAGCATGATAGCTCCAAAAAGAAAGGAAAGCCCGGATCCAAGTTGGGACCAAAGGGAGGAATTGTCAAGAAGAGATTCCAAGGAAAGTGCTTCAATTGCAACAAGGTTGGGCACAAATTCGTGGATTGCAGGCTGCCAAAACGAAACAAGGATAAGGAGGCCAATGATGTGGACACCATTTCCAAATAAGTGCCCGACATCAGCTTATTTGCTGTGGTCTCCGAAGTAAACTTGGTCGACTCCAATCCAAAGGAGTGGTGGCTCGATACTGGGGCTACAAGACACATCTGCTGTGACCGGGCCGAGTTTGCTGATCTAGTTCCGTTGGAAA
>NW_010358461.1:73553-75321 GCF_000414095.1 Morus notabilis | reverse complement strand
AGAGGTGGTAATAAGTATTTTATCACTTTCATTTATGATAGCACAAAGTATTGCTATGTATATTTGTTGAAAAGCAAAGATGAAGCTGTAAAGAAATTTGTTCTCTACAAGCAAGAAGTTGAAAACCAACTTAATAAAAAGATTAAGATGGTAAGAAGGGACCGAGGTGGTGAATATGTTGAACCATTTAGTGCGCTTTGTGCACAACATGGAATTATTTACGAAGTCACACCTCCATATTCTCCCCAATCGAATGGCATTGCTGAATGGAAAAATCGTACCTTAAAGGATATAATGAATGCAATGTTAATAAGTTCTGGGTTGCCACAGAACATGTGGGGGGAAGCCATTTTATCTGCTAATTACCTTTTAAATAAGGTTCCGCGTAAGAAAGTCAATAAAACCCCTTATGAATTGTGGAAAGGAAGGAAACTTTCCTACAAATACTTGAAAGTGTGGGGGTGTTTGGCCAAGGTAATGGCACCAACACCAAAGAAGATGAAGAGAGGTCCGAAAACGGTTGATTGAATCTTCATAGGGTATGCTCATAATAGTACCGCATATCGGTTCCTTGTGCATGAGTCTAAAAACCCTGACATACACAAGAACATGATAATAGAGTCTAGGAATGCATCGTTCTTTGAACATGTATTTCCATGTAAGACTAAGGAAGATGAGCCAAGTTCATCAAAATGAACTTTTGAGACTATCATAGAAGATTGTTGTCAAAATTCTGAAAATGATGAAAATGTGGAAACGGAGGAAGAGCCTAGACGAAGTAAGAGGGCAAGGATAGAAAAGTCTTTCGGACCGGATTTTCTAACTTATATGCTAGAGTCTGAACCTCAAACATATAAAGAAGCTATGAGCTCACTGAGGGTCCTTTATGGAAAGAAGTTATAAAAAGTGAGATTGATTCCATCTTATAAAATCATACTTGGGAACTAGTAGACCTTCCACCCGGAAATAAACTACTAGGTTCTAAATGGATTTTTAAACGAAAAATGAAGACAGATGGAACTATTGACAAGTATAAGGCTAGACTAGTAATAAAAGGTTATAGACAACGAGAAGGCCTTGATTACTTTGACACGTATTCTCTTGTGACGAGAATAACATCTATAAGGATGATATTAGCGATTGCTGCGCTGCGGAATCTTGAAGTTCATCAAATGGATGTGAAGACAGCCTTTCTAAATGGAGATCTCGAAGAAGAAATCTACATAGAACAACCTGAGGGTTGTGTAGCTCCAGGACAAGACAAGAAAGTCTGTAAATTGGTGAAGTCTTTGTACGGACTAAAACAGGCACCAAAACAATGGCATAATAAATTTGACGATGTTATGTTGTCAAATGGATTCAAAATCAACGAGTGTGACAAATGTGTTTATGTCAAGAAAATCGACGATGGTTATGTCATGCTTTGTCTGTATGTAGATGACATAATAATTGTAGGTAGTAATGATCGGATGGTCAGATCTACTAAACACATGTTGAACTCAAGGTTTGACATGAAAGATATGGGACCGGCTGATGTGGTCTTGGGGATCAAAATCAAAAGGGTGCCTGATGGTCTCATATTGACTCAGTCACATTACGTGGATAAGATACTTGACAAGTTTAACAATGATGATTCTGATATAGCCAGAACTCCTATTGATATAAGTCAACATCTGTCCAAAAATAGAGGGGAAAGCATATCCCAGGTGGAGTATGCTAGAGTGATTGACAGTCTTATGTACTTAATGAGCTGTACAAGACCAGATAT
>NW_010358461.1:73027-73379 GCF_000414095.1 Morus notabilis | reverse complement strand
CTCTAAGGCTACCAGTGGATATGTATTCACCTTGGGTGGTGCATCTATTTCATGGAAATCCTCTAAGCAAACGGTAATAACCAGATCCACGATGGAAGCTGAGTTTGTTGCTTTGGATAAATGTGGCGAAGAAGTTGAATGGCTTAGACATTTTTTAAAGGACATTCCGGATTGGCCAAAGCCTGTACCTACAATTTGCATACACAGCGATAGCCAATCAGCTATTGGTAGGGCACACAATACAATGTATAATGGTAAGTCTAGACATATACGTCGTCGACATAATACCATTAGACAATTGATCTCGACAGGAGTCATAGTCGTTGACTATATAAGGTCGAAAGATAATATT